>NW_026535879.1:0-144014 GCF_028551555.1 Melozone crissalis | reverse complement strand
GACCAATGGGTTTGGGCCCGGGCAGTGCCTGGGTGCAGTCGAAGGGCAGCGAGCTCAGGGACCAGATCACTGTCACTGTGTCACTGTCACTGTCCCTGTCACTGTGTCACTGTGTCACTGTCACTGTGTCACTGTGTCACTGTCACTGTGTCACTGTCACTGTGTCCCTGTCACTGTCCCTGTCACTGTCACCGTCACTGACCAATGGGTTTGGGCCCGGGCAGTGCCTGGGTGCAGTCGAAGGGCAGCGAGCTCAGGGACCAGATCACTGTCACTGTGTCACTGTCACTGTCCCTGTCACTGTGTCACTGTGTCACTGTCACTGTGTCACTGTGTCACTGTCACTGTGTCACTGTCACTGTGTCCCTGTCACTGTCCCTGTCACTGTCACCGTCACTGACCAATGGGTTTGGGCCCGGGCAGTGCCTGGGTGCAGTCGAAGGGCAGCGAGCTCAGGTACCAGATCACTGTCACTGTGTCACTGTCACTGTCCCTGTCACTGTGTCACTGTGTCACTGTCACTGTGTCACTGTGTCACTGTCACTGTGTCACTGTCACTGTGTCCCTGTCACTGTCCCTGTCACTGTCACCGTCACTGACCAATGGGTTTGGGCCCGGGCAGTGCCTGGGTGCAGTCGAAGGGCAGCGAGCTCAGGTACCAGATCACTGTCACTGTGTCACTGTCACTGTCCCTGTCACTGTGTCACTGTGCCACTGTCACTGTGTCACTGTGTCACTGTCACTGTGTCCCTGTCACTGTCCCTGTCACTGTCACCGTCACTGACCAATGGGTTTGGGCCCGGGCAGTGCCTGGGTGCAGTCGAAGGGCAGCGAGCTCAGGGACCAGATCACTGTCACTGTGTCACTGTCACTGTCCCTGTCACTGTGTCACTGTGTCACTGTCACTGTGTCACTGTCACTGTCACTGTCACTGTGTCACTGTGTCAGTGTCACTGTGTCACTGTCACTGTCCCTGTCACTGTCACCGTCACTGACCAATGGGTTTGGGCACGGGCAGTGCCTGGGTGCAGTCGAAGGGCAGCGAGCTCAGGGACCAGATCACTGTCACTGTGTCACTGTCACTGTCCCTGTCACTGTGTCATTGTGTCACTGTCACTGTGTCACTGTGTCACTGTGTCCCTGTCACTGTCCCTGTCACTGTCACCGTCACTGACCAATGGGTTTGGGCCCGGGCAGTGCCTGGGTGCAGTCGAAGGGCAGCGAGCTCAGGGACCAGATCACTGTCACTGTGTCACTGTCACTGTCCCTGTCACTGTGTCACTGTGTCACTGTCACTGTGTCACTGTGTCACTGTCACTGTGTCACTGTCACTGTGTCCCTGTCACTGTCCTTGTCACTGTCACCGTCACTGACCAATGGGTTTGGGCCCGGGCAGTGCCTGGGTGCAGTCGAAGGGCAGCGAGCTCAGGGACCAGATCACTGTCACTGTGTCACTGTCACTGTCCCTGTCACTGTGTCACTGTGTCACTGTCACTGTGTCACTGTGTCACTGTCACTGTGTCACTGTCACTGTGTCCCTGTCACTGTCCCTGTCACTGTCACCGTCACTGACCAATGGGTTTGGGCCCGGGCAGTGCCTGGGTGCAGTCGAAGGGCAGCGAGCTCAGGGACCAGATCACTGTCACTGTGTCACTGTCACTGTCCCTGTCACTGTGTCACTGTGTCACTGTCACTGTGTCACTGTCACTGTCACTGTCACTGTGTCACTGTGTCACTGTCACTGTGTCCCTGTCACTGTCCTTGTCGCTGTCACCATCACTGACCGATGGGTTTGGGCCCGGGCAGTGCCTGGGTGCAGTCGAAGGGCAGCGAGCTCAGGGACCAGATCACTGTCACTGTGTCACTGTCACTGTCCCTGTCACTGTGTCACTGTGTCACTGTCACTGTGTCACTGTGTCACTGTCACTGTGTCACTGTCACTGTGTCCCTGTCACTGTCCCTGTCACTGTCACCGTCACTGACCAATGGGTTTGGGCCCGGGCAGTGCCTGGGTGCAGTCGAAGGGCAGCGAGCTCAGGGACCAGATCACTGTCACTGTGTCACTGTCACTGTCCCTGTCACTGTGTCACTGTGTCACTGTCACTGTGTCACTGTGTCACTGTCACTGTGTCACTGTCACTGTGTCCCTGTCACTGTCCCTGTCACTGTCACCGTCACTGACCAATGGGTTTGGGCCCGGGCAGTGCCTGGGTGCAGTCGAAGGGCAGCGAGCTCAGGGACCAGATCACTGTCACTGTGTCACTGTCACTGTCCCTGTCACTGTGTCACTGTGTCACTGTCACTGTGTCACTGTGTCACTGTCACTGTGTCACTGTCACTGTGTCCCTGTCACTGTCCCTGTCACTGTCACCGTCACTGACCAATGGGTTTGGGCCCGGGCAGTGCCTGGGTGCAGTCGAAGGGCAGCGAGCTCAGGGACCAGATCACTGTCACTGTGTCACTGTCACTGTCCCTGTCACTGTGTCACTGTGTCACTGTCACTGTGTCACTGTGTCACTGTCACTGTGTCACTGTCACTGTGTCCCTGTCACTGTCCCTGTCACTGTCACCGTCACTGACCAATGGGTTTGGGCCCGGGCAGTGCCTGGGTGCAGTCGAAGGGCAGCGAGCTCAGGGACCAGATCACTGTCACTGTGTCACTGTCACTGTCCCTGTCACTGTGTCACTGTGTCACTGTCACTGTGTCACTGTGTCACTGTCACTGTGTCACTGTCACTGTGTCCCTGTCACTGTCCCTGTCACTGTCACCGTCACTGACCAATGGGTTTGGGCCCGGGCAGTGCCTGGGTGCAGTCGAAGGGCAGCGAGCTCAGGGACCAGATCACTGTCACTGTGTCACTGTCACTGTCCCTGTCACTGTGTCACTGTGTCACTGTCACTGTGTCACTGTGTCACTGTCACTGTGTCACTGTCACTGTGTCCCTGTCACTGTCCCTGTCACTGTCACCGTCACTGACCAATGGGTTTGGGCCCGGGCAGTGCCTGGGTGCAGTCGAAGGGCAGCGAGCTCAGGGACCAGATCACTGTCACTGTGTCACTGTCACTGTCCCTGTCACTGTGTCACTGTGTCACTGTCACTGTGTCACTGTGTCACTGTCACTGTGTCACTGTCACTGTGTCCCTGTCACTGTCCCTGTCACTGTCACCGTCACTGACCAATGGGTTTGGGCCCGGGCAGTGCCTGGGTGCAGTCGAAGGGCAGCGAGCTCAGGGACCAGATCACTGTCACTGTGTCACTGTCACTGTCCCTGTCACTGTGTCACTGTGTCACTGTCACTGTGTCACTGTGTCACTGTCACTGTGTCACTGTCACTGTGTCCCTGTCACTGTCCCTGTCACTGTCACCGTCACTGACCAATGGGTTTGGGCCCGGGCAGTGCCTGGGTGCAGTCGAAGGGCAGCGAGCTCAGGGACCAGATCACTGTCACTGTGTCACTGTCACTGTCCCTGTCACTGTGTCACTGTGTCACTGTCACTGTGTCACTGTGTCACTGTCACTGTGTCACTGTCACTGTTTCCCTGTCACTGTCCCTGTCACTGTCACCGTCACTGACCAATGGGTTTGGGCCCGGGCAGTGCCTGGGTGCAGTCGAAGGGCAGCGAGCTCAGGGACCAGATCACTGTCACTGTGTCACTGTCACTGTCCCTGTCACTGTGTCACTGTGTCACTGTCACTGTGTCACTGTGTCACTGTCACTGTGTCACTGTCACTGTGTCCCTGTCACTGTCCCTGTCACTGTCACCGTCACTGACCAATGGGTTTGGGCCTGGGCAGTGCCTGGGTGCAGTCGAAGGGCAGCGAGCTCAGGGACCAGATCACTGTCACTGTGTCACTGTCACTGTCCCTGTCACTGTGTCACTGTGTCACTGTCACTGTGTCACTGTGTCACTGTCACTGTGTCACTGTCACTGTGTCCCTGTCACTGTCCCTGTCACTGTCACCGTCACTGACCAATGGGTTTGGGCCCGGGCAGTGCCTGGGTGCAGTCGAAGGGCAGCGAGCTCAGGGACCAGATCACTGTCACTGTGTCACTGTCACTGTCCCTGTCACTGTGTCACTGTGTCACTGTCACTGTGTCACTGTGTCACTGTCACTGTGTCACTGTCACTGTGTCCCTGTCACTGTCCCTGTCACTGTCACCGTCACTGACCAATGGGTTTGGGCCCGGGCAGTGCCTGGGTGCAGTCGAAGGGCAGCGAGCTCAGGGACCAGATCACTGTCACTGTGTCACTTTCACTGTCCCTGTCACTGTGTCACTGTGTCACTGTCACTGTGTCACTGTGTCACTGTCACTGTGTCACTGTCACTGTGTCCCTGTCACTGTCCCTGTCACTGTCACCGTCACTGACCAATGGGTTTGGGCCCGGGCAGTGCCTGGGTGCAGTCGAAGGGCAGCGAGCTCAGGGACCAGATCACTGTCACTGTGTCACTGTCACTGTCCCTGTCACTGTGTCACTGTGTCACTGTGTCACTGTCACTGTGTCACTGTCACTGTGTCCCTGTCACTGTCCCTGTCACTGTCACCGTCACTGACCAATGGGTTTGGGCCCGGGCAGTGCCTGGGTGCAGTCGAAGGGCAGCGAGCTCAGGGACCAGATCACTGTCACTGTGTCACTGTCACTGTCCCTGTCACTGTGTCACTGTGTCACTGTCACTGTGTCACTGTGTCACTGTCACTGTGTCACTGTCACTGTGTCCCTGTCACTGTCCCTGTCACTGTCACCGTCACTGACCAATGGGTTTGGGCCCAGGCAGTGCCTGGGTGCAGTCGAAGGGCAGCGAGCTCAGGGACCAGATCACTGTCACTGTGTCACTGTCACTGTCCCTGTCACTGTGTCACTGTGTCACTGTCACTGTGTCACTGTGTCACTGTCACTGTGTCACTGTCACTGTGTCCCTGTCACTGTCCCTGTCACTGTCACCGTCACTGACCAATGGGTTTGGGCCCGGGCAGTGCCTGGGTGCAGTCGAAGGGCAGCGAGCTCAGGGACCAGATCACTGTCACTGTGTCACTTTCACTGTCCCTGTCACTGTGTCACTGTGTCACTGTCACTGTGTCACTGTGTCACTGTCACTGTGTCACTGTCACTGTGTCCCTGTCACTGTCCCTGTCACTGTCACCGTCACTGACCAATGGGTTTGGGCCCGGGCAGTGCCTGGGTGCAGTCGAAGGGCAGCGAGCTCAGGGAGCAGATCACCGGCTGCACGCGCTGCAGGATGTTCAGCGAGATGGCCACGATGCTGCACGTGTCCTGCCGCACTGCCACCCTCATGTGGGGACAGCTCCGTCCCCTGGGGGTGTCACAGTGTCCTGCCGCACTGCCACCCTCCTGTGGGGACAGCTCCGTCCCCTGGGGGTGTCACAGTGTCCTGCCGCACTGCCACCCTCCTGTGGGGACAGCTCCATCCCCTGGGGGTGTCACAGTGTCCTGCCGCACTTCCACCCTCCTGTGGGGACAGCTCCGTCCCCTGGGGGTGTCACAGTGTCCTGCCGCACTGCCACCCTCCTGTGGGGACAGCTCCATCCCCTGGGGGTGTCACAGTGTCCTGCCGCACTTCCACCCTCCTGTGGGGACAGCTCCGTCCCCTGGGGGTGTCACAGTGTCCTGCCGCACTGCCACCCTCCTGTGGGGACACCCCAATGTCCCCCTGGGTGACAGCCTGACCCCTCAGCCCTGTCACCCCTTTGGGGACACCCCAATGTCACCAGGGGTCACAGCCTGACCCCTGACCCCTCAGCCCTGTCACCCCTTTGGGGACACCCCAATGTCACCAGGGGTCACAGCCTGACCCCTGACCCCTCAGCCCTGTCACCCCTTTGGGGACACCCCAATGTCACCAGGGGTCACAGCCTGACCCCTGACCCCTCAGCCCTGTCACCCCTTTGGGGACACCCCAATGTCACCAGGGGTCACCTCTGTGACCCCTCAGCCCCGTCAGCCCAACCTGGCCCCTGTCCCTGTGTCCCCAGTGTCACTGTCACCCCAAAATGGGCACTGTCCCCCTGCACTGCGGCCTTCCAGAGCCTCCCGGGACCCCCAAATCCCCCGAACCCCGAATTTCCCCAAAATGCCCCGAATTCCCCCAAATGGCCCAAAACTGACCCGGGCCAGCCCTGGTGGGGCTCACAGAGGATGAACAGGGTGGGACTGGGGAGTCCATGGGGAATTGATGGGGCTGGGACCCCCAAAACCTCCTGAAATCCCCCCAAAACCCCACCCAAACACCCCTGAAACCACCCCAAAACTGCCCCAACACCCCTGAAACGCCCCCAAAACCCTCAAAATCCCCCCAAAACCCCAGACTGACCCGGGCCAGCTCTGGTTGGGCTCACAGAGGATCAGCAGGGTGGGCTCACAGTGGCCATGCAGGAACTGCATGGGCTGGGACCCCCAAAACCCCCTGAAATCCCCCAACACCTCCTCAAGCAACCCCAAAACCTCCTGAAATCCCCTTATAACCCCCTTGAAATCCATCCAAAACACCCCAAATCTCCCCAAAATGTGGTAGACAGGGAAAGGCGCTGCGGAAGATCTCGCGATGTCACGGAAAGCCAGGACCCTCAGATCCCCTCAGATAAGACCATCTGCTTCCCATAGATAAGAAACTAACATAGGAATGTAACCCTCCTAACCAAATTCCAGTAACTTTCCATCCCCTACCCAGTAACAGTCCACCTCTTACTAACCATAGATGGTAAAGACAGACCCATGCTGACGTAGAGACCCCTTAGACTATAAAAACCCAAGAGATGAGACAATAAACGCCTTTTGACCGTCCATCACATTGATGTCTGCGTGTGTCATTGGCCCGAGTGGCCCTGGTGAGAGGGCTGCCGTGCTGTTCGTCTGAACCAGGTCGCCTGCCTTGCTTCAGAAGGCAACACCAAAATCCCCTCCAAACCCCCAAACTGACCCGGGCCAGCTCTGGTTGGGCTCCAGTAGGATCAGCAGGGTGGGCTCATGGTAACCTTGTAAGAACGGCATGGGCTGGGAACCCCAAAATCCCCTCCAAAACCCCTCAAACCAACCCAAAACTCCCTGAAATCCCCTCAAAATACCCCAAAGCCCCCCAAAATCCCCCGGGGACCCCCAGACTGACCCGGGCCAGCTCTGGTTGGGCTCTGAGAGGATCAGCAGGGTGGGCTCACAGTGGCCATGCAGGAACTGCATGGGCTGGGACCCCCAAAATCCCCCCAAACCCCCCCAAAAAACCCTCAAATTTCCTCCAAACACCCCAAAATCCCCCCAAACCCCCAAAGTGACCCGGGCCAGCTCTGGTTGGGCTCACAGAGGATCAGCAGGGTGGGCTCACAGTGGCCATGCAGGAACTGCATGGGCTGGGATCCCCTGAAATGCCCCCAAACTACTCCGAAACCCCCCAAACCACCCCAAAATCCCCTGAAATCTCCCCAAAACCCCTTTAAATCCCCTCCAAACCCCCAAACTGACCCGGCCCAGCTCTGGTTGGGCTCCAGTAGGATCAGCAGGGTGGGCTCATGGTAACCTTGTAAGAACTGCGTGGGCTGGGAACCCCAAAACCCCCTGAGAACTGCCCCAAATCCCCCCAAAACGGCCCCAAATTCCCTCCAAACCACCCCAAATCTTCCCAAAGCTGCCCCAAATCCCCCTGGGACCCCCAGACTGACCCGGGCCAGCTCTGGTTGGGCTCTGAGAGGATCAGCAGGGTGGGCTCACAGTGGCCATGCAGGAACTGCATGGGCTGGGACCACCCCAAAACCACCCAAACCACCCCAAAACTCCCAGAAATCACCCCAAAACTGCTCCAAGCCCCCCAAAAATCCCAGAACTGACCCGGGCCAGCTCTGGTTGGGCTCACAGAGGATCAGCAGGGTGGGCTCACAGCAGCCATGCAGGAACTGCATGGGCTGGGACCCCCAAAACCTCCTGACACTTTAACAAAACTGCCCCAAATTTACTCCAAGACTCCTGAAATCCCCCCAGATCCCCCAAAATCCCCCCAAACCCCCGCACTGACCCGGGCCAGGTCTGGTTGGGCTCACAGAGGGTCAGCAGCGTGGGCTCGTAGCAGCCGTGCAGGAACTGCACGTCGATGATGTTGAGCAGTTTCTCGTCCAGCTCGCGCACGTCGATGATGTGGCTGGGCAGGAAAATCGACTTCTGCCTGCGGGGTCGGGGGGTTCGGGGGGGCTCTCTGGCTTTTGGGGGGCCCTGGGGGGTCCGGGGGGTCTCTCACCCCTCTCCCACCAGCCCCTCGTGCTCGTCGGCCAGCGAGTCCCTGCGGAAGGGCAGCACCACCAGGCGGGTGCCGTAGATCAGCATCACCGCGCAGCGCCCGCCGGGGTCCACGCGCACCCGCGGCGTGGGCACGTTCTGCACGAAGCCGTCCTGCAAAAAACGGGGGTTTGGGAACCCCAAATGGGATCTGGGAACCCCAAAATCCATCCCAGAGCTCCGTGTGCACGTTCTGCACGAAGCCGTCCTGGAAAAAACGGGGATTTGGGAACCCCAAATGGGATCTGGGAACCCCAAAATCCATCCCAGAGCTCCGTGTGCACGTTCTGCATGAAGCCGTCCTGGAAAAATGGGGATTTGGGATAAATCTGGGATCCAAGGGAACCCCAAATGGGATTTGGGAACCCCAAAATCCATCCCAGAGCTCCGTGTGCACGTTCTGCACGAAGCCGTCCTGCAAAAAACGGGGGTTTGGGAACCCCAAATGGGATCTGGGAACCCCAAAATCCATCCCAGAGCTCCGTGTGCACGTTCTGCACGAAGCCGTCCTGGAAAAAACGGGGATTTGGGATAAATCTGGGATCCAAGGGAACCACAAATGGGATTTGGGAACCCCAAAATCCATCCCACGGTCCTGAGGGCAGGATCTGCATGAAGCTGTCCTGAAAAAATGGGGATTTAGGGAGGCTCTGGAACCCTAAAATCCATCCCAGAGCTCTGTGTGCACGTTCTGCACAAAGCTGTCTGATAAAATGGGGGTTTAGGGTGTTTGGGATGGCTCTGGAACCCCAAAATCCATCCCAGAGTGACCCCACACCCACACATGGGATGTGTGCACGTTCGGAACGAAGCCATCCCGGGAAAACAATGGGGATTTAGGGGGGCTCTGGAACCCCAAAATCCATGCCAGAGCTCCCTGTGCACACTCTGCATGAAGCCATCCTGGGAAAAAAAGGGGTTTGGGGACACCAAATGGGATTTGGGAACCCCAGAATCCATCCCAGAGCTCGTTGTGTGCATGAAGCCATCCAAGAAATGGGGCTTTGGGGTGTTTGGGGTGACTCAAATCCATCCCAGAGCCCGGTGCGCAGGATCTGCATGAAGCCATCTTGAAAAAATGGGATTTGTGGGGGCTCTGGAACCCCAAAATTCATCCCAGAGCCCTGTGTGCACATTCTGCATGAAGTTGTCCTGGAAAAAAGGGATTTGGGATAAATCTGGAACCCCAAAATCCATCCCACAGTCCTGTGGGCATCTTCTGCATGAAGCCGTCCTGAAAAAATGGGGATTTAGGGGGGCTCTAGGATCCAGGGGAACCCCAAAATCCATCCCAGAGCTCCCTGTGCACGTTCCGAATGAAGCCATCCTGGAAAAATGGGGATTTGGGATAAATCTGGGATCCAAGGGAACCCCAAATGGGATTTGGGAACCCCAAAATCCATCCCAGAGCCCTGTGGGCAGGATCTGCATGAAGCCATCCTGAAAAAATGGGGATTTAGGGGGATCTGGAACCCCAAACTCCATCCCAGAGCTCCCTGTGCACGTTCTGCACAAAGTCATCGTGGAAAAATGGGAATTTGGGAACCCCAAATGGGATTTGGGAACCCCAAAATCCATCCCAGAGTGACCCCACACATCTGGGGGGATTTGGGATGGTCAGGACAACCCTGGGATCCGCTGAACCCCAAAATTTGGGGGGAAATTCAGGGATTTTGGGGTTCTGGGATAACCCTGGGATTGAGGGAACCCCAAAATGCACCCAAGGGAACCCCAAAATAAATTCTGGGGGGGGAAATTCAGGGATTTTGGGGGTAAAATTCAGGGATTTGGGGTAAAATTCAGGGATTTTGGGATTCTGGGATGACCCTGGGATTTAAGGAAACCCCAAAATCCATTTTGGAGGAAAATTCGGGGGTTTAGGGGGTAAAATTCAGGGATTTTGGGGGAAAATTCAGGGATTTTGGGGTTCTGGAAGAACTCTGGGATCTGGGGGAACCCCAAAATCCATTTTTGGGGCAAAATTTGGGGATTTTGGGGTAAAATGTGGGAGGTTTTGGAGTAAAATTCCAGGATTTTGGGGGGAAAATTCCGGCATTTTGGGGGCAAATTCTGGGATTTGGGGATGTGTGGGATGACTCTGACATTTTAGGGAACCCCGAAATCCATTTTTGGGGAAAATTTGGGGATTTTGGGGGTAAAATTCAGGGGTTTGGGGTAAAATTCAGGGATTTTTGGGGTTCTGGGAAAACCCTGGGATTTAGGGAACCCCAAAATCCATTTGGGGTAAAATTCAGGGATTTTGGGGTTCTGGGATAACCCTGGAGTTTAAGGAAACCCCAAAATCCATTTTTGGGTGAATCTCAGGGATTCTGGGGTTCTGGAAGAACTCTGGGATTTGAGGGAACCCCAAAATCCATTTATGGGTGAAAATGGGGAATTTGGGGTTGTAGGAGAGACCCCAGAGCCAGGGAACCCCAAAATCCATTTTGGGGGGAAAATCAGGGATTTTGGGGTTCTGTGATAACCCTGGGATTTAGGGAACCCCAAAATCCATTTTTGGGGTAAAATGTGGGGATTTGGGGGTAAAATGTGGGGATTTGGGGGTTCTGGGATAACCCTGGGATTTAAGAGAACCCCAAAATCCATTCTTGGTGAAAAATTCAGGGATTTGGGGGGTCTGGAAGAACTCCGGGATCTGGGGGAACCCCAAAATCCATTTTGGGGGGAAATGAGGGATTTTGGGGTTGTGGGAGGGACCCCAGAGCCTGGGGAATCCCCAAATCCATTTTTGGGGTAAATTTGGGGTCCCGGGCTCACCCTGAGCTCTGAGGGAACCCCCAAATCCATTTTTGGGGTAAATTTGGGGTTTTTGGGGTAAATTTGGGGTTCTGGGCTCACCCTGAGCTCCGGCTCCTCGAAGTAGTGCAGGGACAGAGTCTTGAGGTCGTGGGTGCCGGGGTCGTACTCCACCACCGACAGCTGGGGAACCCCAAAAACCGGCTAGGGCACCCCAAAAACGACTTATGGTACCCCAAAATTATCCACAGCACCCCAAAGTTATCTACGGCACCCTAAAATGCAGTTATGGCACCCCAAAACTGAGTTATGGCACCCCAAAGTGGGGTCGTGCTCCACCAAGGAGAGCGGGGAGAACGGCCCCCCGAAAACGGGATAGGGCTCCCCAAAATCATCAATGGCACCGCAAAATCATTTACAGCGCCCCAAAATCATCAATGGCACCCCAAAGTTATCAATGGCACCCTAAACGTGAGTTCTGGCACCCCAACATTGAGTTCTGCACCCCAAAATGGGGCCGCGCTCCAGCACTGAGAGCTGCGGAATGGCACTCCAAAATCGGGTTAGGGCACCCCAAAATCATCCCCCGCACCCCAAAATCCTCTACAGCACCCCAACACCATCCACAGCACCCTAAAATGGAGTTATGGCACCCCAAAAATATTCACAGCACCCCAAAATCTGTAATGGCACCCCAAAGTCATCCACAGCACCCCAACACTGAACGATGGCACCCCAACATTGAGATACAGCACCCCAAAAGGGCTTTGCTGGGGCTTTTCCTGGATTTTTCAGGATTTTTTGTGGGATTTTTTGGAGTTTTTTGGGGGGGGTGTTTCTGGATTTTTTAGTATTTTGGGTGGGATTTTTTGGGGAGGTTTTTTTTGTCCTTCCCACTTTTATTTTGCTTTTTTCTATTTTTCCCCATTTTTGATGATTTTCCCGCGCCGTTTCGGCCTTTCCCCCTCACGTCGGCGTCCTCGGAGCCGAGCAGCGGCGCAAAGAACGAGAGCGGGCCGCGAGCTCCGGCCCTGCCGCGGGCCCGGGGCTCGGCCCGGGGAAACGCCGCTGGGGCAGCGGGGGCGCTCGCGCTGCTTTGCCGTTGTTTAGGGGGGTTGGGGGGGTTTGGGGGGTTTTGGAGTTTTTTAAGGTTTTTGGGGGGGGGGTTGGGGGGTTTTGGGGGGTTTTTGGGGGGTTTTTTGGGGGTTTTTTGAGGTTTTTTTGGGTTTTCTGGGTTTTTTGGGGGGGTTTTTGGGGTTTTTTTTGAGTTTTTTGGGGGGTTTTTTGAGGTTTTTTTGGGGTTTTTTGGGTGGTTTTTTGGGGTTTTTTTTGAGGTTTTTTTGGGTTTTTTTGAGGTTTTGGGGGGTTTTGCGGGGTTTTTTTGGGCGTTTTTTGAGGTTTTTTGGGGTTTTTTTGGGGTTTTGGGGTTTTTAGGGGGGTTTTTTGAGGTTTTTTGGGGGTTTTTTTGGGTTTTGGGCGGTTTTTTGGGGGTTTTTTGGGGTTTTTTGGGGTTTTTAGGGGTGTTTTGGAGGCTTTTTTGAGGTTTTTTGGGGGTTTTTTGGGGAATTTTTGGGTTTTGGGGGTTTCTTGAGGTTTTTTGGGCGTGTTTTGGAATTTTTTTGGAGTTTTTTGGGGTTTTTGGGGGTTTTTTTGGGGTTTTTAGGGGTTTTTTTGAGTGTTTTTGGGGGGTTTTTGGGGTTTTTTTTTGGGGGTTTGGGGGGTTTTTTGGGATTTTTTGGGTGGTTTTTCGAGTTTTTTAAGAGATTTTTTGGAGTTTTTTGGGGTTTTTTTGGCTGTTTTCGGCGGTTTTTTTGTTTTTTTGGGGGTGTTTTTGGGGTTTTTTTGGGTTTTTTTCGGGGTTTTTTCGCGGTTTTTTGGGGTTTTTGGGGTTTTTTTCGGGGTTTTTTTGGGGGGTTTTTTTGGGTTTTTTTTCGAGGATCTTTGGTTTTTTGGGGGGGTTTTTTGGGGGGTTTTTTTGGGGGTTTGGGGGGGTTTTTTGGGGGGTTTTGGGGGGGTTTTTTTGAGTTTTTTTGGGGGTTTTGGGGGGGGTTTTTTGAGGTTTTTTTGGGGGTTTTTGGGGGTTTTGTGAGGGTTTTTTGGGGGGTTTTGGGGGTTTTTTTTTGAGTTTTTTTGGGGGGGTTTTGGGGGTTTTTTTTGAGGATTTTTCGGGTTTTTTTAGCGTTTTTTTGGGGTTTTTTGGGGTTTCTTTGGCTGTTTTTGGGGGTTTTTGGGGGTTTTTTTGGGCATGTTTTTCGGGTTTTTTTTTTGTTTTTTGGGGGGTTTTTTGGGTTTTTTTGGGGGGGTTTCGAGGTTTTTTTTGGTTTTTGGGGGGTTTTTTGGGGTTTTTTTCGGGGTTTTTTGGAGTTTTTTGGGGTTTTTTGGGTTTTTTGGGGGGGGTTTTGGGGTTTTTGGGGGCTTTTTGGACTTTTTTTGGGGTTTTTTGGAGTTTCTTTGGAGTTTTTTTGAGGTTTTTTGGGTTTTTTTCAGGGGTTTTTTTTGGTTTTTTGGAATTTTTGGGGGGGGTTTTGGGGTTTTTTCGGGTTTTTTGGGGGTTTTTTGGAGATTTTGGGGGAGGTTTTTTGAGGGCTTTTTTGGGTTTTTTGGGGGGATTTTTTGGGTTTTTTCGGGGTTTTTTGGTTTTTTTTTTGTTTTTTCGGGTTTTTTTGGGGTTTTTTTACAGGTTTTTTAGGGTCTTTTTGATGTTTTTTGGTTTTTTGGGGGTTTTTCTTGGTTTTTTGGGGTTTTTTTTGGTGTTTTTTTGGGGTTTCTTTTGGTGTTTTTTTGGTTTTTTGGGGGTTTTTTTGAGTTTTTTGGGGTTTTTTTTGAGGTTTTTTGGGGGGGTTTTTAGGGTTTTTTTGGTTTTTTTTGTTTTTTGGGGGTTTTTCTGGCGGTTTTTTTTGGGGTTTTTGGGGGTTTTTTGGAGATTTTTTGGGGGGTTTTGGGGGTTTTTTGGGGGGTTTTGGGGGTTTTTTGGGGTTTTTTGGGGGGGGGGGTTGACTTTTTTTGGGCTTTTTGGAGTTTTTTGGGGGTTTTTTTTGGGTTTTTTGGATTTTTTGGGGGTTTTTTTTGGTTTTCTCAAAGTTCTGCACCGCCAAAATTGAGAATTGAAATATTTGGGATTTTTTTGGGTTGGGATTTTGGTGATTTTTTTGGTGGGTGCGGAGTTAAATGGAATGAATTTGAATTAATTTGGGGATTTTAGGGGTGATTGGGATGGAATTGGGTGGGAACGGCCGGGAGGGGAGACTGGCGAAACTGAAGCTCTCACAAAATGACCTTTGAGACAAAACACGAACACAGAGAACCAGAAGGCACCGAGCGAGGGGACGTGCCCCCACGCTCTGACCCTGCCTTATCCCAGAGCGGTGAGAAATCAGCCAGCACAAAGCCAGGGGCTCTCCTTGCTGCCAGCACGGCTGCCAGCCCTGCCCAGGGCTGTGTGCTGCAAACCCACAGGCCAAGCACGCGTTTCTGCCTGGCAGTCTCAGCACCCCCAGCCAAGCGCTCACACCACCCATCACAAGGTGCTGCCTCTCGGAGCCCTCTGCTGCTGCCCCGCCTGTGGCACCCAGGCAAACACTGATGCACCCAGGCTATTGCCAGGATCACATCTGGGATCAGTGGCAAAGAGCTGTAAATCGTCAGGGTAGGGAAAAAAACCAACCCAAAAGACAGGAAAAGCCAGACAACCAAGTAGTGTTTCTATTCCTATACTGAGGAAGCAAACGTCCACAATGAAGCCAATTACCTTTGGACACAAAGATATTCTCCCTATGACCAGTTCCAGAATATTCATCTCTTCTGCCATAGCCCGTCCATCACAACCCTAAAGATTCTAAAGAGGGTTCCAAGCCTGCAATGTTTCCTTTTATTGTGGAATAAAATGCTTCGCTAAACTGCTATGTGTGACTTTACAGAAGACGAAAGTCATGCCACTTGAGAATAAGGTGTTGGCAAATCCAAAAAATCCCACTCTCCCCCTTGAGTCATAATCACAAATGTACTGCAGGCAATGGGCCAGCACATCAACAGAAAGAGAGACATTCTTTGGCCAACGGTGTAATAATCTGCAAAGGACAGAGAGCTGCAGCCGCAGCCCAGCCCCAGCCACGGCTCTGGGAGCGCCCACACGCTCGGCAGGGCTCACCCAGCAGCAGCAGCTGCAGCCCAGCCCTTGCTTTGCCTTGGCCTTCCCACCCAAAAGAGGCACAGCCCACATCTGCTGCAGCTGGAGCAGAGGCAGCCGCTCCCCGCAGAGCTCCTGCGAGCGGCTGCGGGGCCCCTCCCGCCCGAGCGGCAGCGGCCGCTCCCCGTGGAGCCCGAGCAAGTGGCAGGGCGGGATGCCGAGCACCTCCCGCTCGGCGGGCGGCGGCCGCTCCCCGTAGAGCTCCTGGAAGCGGCTCGGCCCCTCCCGCCGGGCCGGCAGCGGCCGCTCCCTGTGCAGAAGGTGGAAGCCGCAGGGCGGGCGCCGGGCGAGCAGCGGCCGCTCCCTGTGCAGCAGGAGGAAGCCGCTGGGCGGGCGCCGGGCGAGCAGCGGCCGCTCCCTGGGCAGCGGCGTGAAGCGAGCGCGCCCGTGCCGCCCGTCCGGCAGCGGCCGCGCCCCGGGGAGCTGCCGGGAGCAGCGGGGCGGGCGCCTGCGGCCATCCCGGCCCGCCGCCGGCCGCTGCCTGTTGGCCGCGCTCCGGCGCTTGATGCGGAGCAGGAGGTCGGGGCGGTCGCGGCGAAAGCAGGGGTTGCTGTAGTGGAGCCAGGCCCCGGCATCGCCCGGCGCAGCCGAGCCGAGCCAGCCCGGCACCTTGCGGAAGCCGTAGCGGTAGAGCTGCCGCACGAAGCTGCGGAACTGCGTGGCCCTGAAGGTGTGCGGCACCGGGGCCGGCCCATGGCCACGGCCCCCGTGGGCGCGGCCCGAGCTGAGCAGCTCCCGCTCCAAGTCGATGAGCAGCGGTCGATGAGCAGCCCCTGGGCGCGGCTGTCCCAGCGCACGGAGCGGACGCGGGGGCTGTTCACCAGGCGCCAGAGCTTGGCGGGGAAGGCGCGGGCGCGGAGCCCGGCGGGCAGCGGCAGCTCCGCCATGGCATCGATCGCCGACTGCGGCCACAACGCCCGCGCGCAACGGCCGCGGCTGCGCCGGCGGCGCGCGGCCTGAGGGGGGCGCTGCGCTCGGGCCCGCGCGCCCAGCGCCCCCCGGCGCGGGCCGGACTTGGCGGGGACGCGCGCGGCAGAGCCGGAGCTGCGGGCACAGCGCGGGCCCCGGGGCTGGCCGGGCTCGGCTCGGCTCGGCTCGGCTCGGCTCAGCTCGGCACGGCACAGCACGGCTCGGCACAGCAGTTATCCCCACGCTGCATGCCGTGCCTGGGTCACCATCGGGGACACAGAGGAAGGCCATTGCTCTGTTTTGGCTGGGGAAGGGATAAAAAGAGGTGATTAGAAAACATTCATTTGGTCTCCATTTCAGCAGACTAGCTGGTTTTATCTCACCATGTCTGCCTGTCTTTGGCAGAGTTGGCACATTTTTCGTGAATTGGAGTCAGCTACAGCAGCAGGAATGGGAAGCAATTTTGTGAGCCTTGATATCAAAGCCAAAGTGCTGCCCCATGGATGGATGTTGCTTTCTTCAAGGGATTTTTGGCCTAGAGCTGTAGCAAACGCATGCTGGTGTCTTCCCAAATGGCGTTGCCTTTTTATTTCCACAGGAATCACCTCTGCTTTTTCTTCCCCCCATCGGGGGAGAGCTCCAATGCAAATGCCTCCTGCAGCCAACTCTTGTCACTGTAGACTGACAAAGGAGATCTTGCAGTGGGGAGAGACTCCCTAGAGCTGCTGTGGAGAGCTGAGGGGGAAGCTTTGTCCCTTAGTCTTGAAGTCTTGGGGAGCTGCTTGTGCTCTGGGGGACGGACACCAGCGATATTTATGCAAGCCTTGCAGGTTCATTCCTGTAAAGAAAGAAAATATACGGATGCCAGGTAGAGAAACAAGGTGTACGGGAGAGAGACGGGGAAAAGGAGAGGGGTAATAGAGAAAGGAGCCCTCCGCAGGCAGAGATCAATCTTCATGGAGGTAATGATCGATGCTCAGTTTATTGCAAATCTCAGGGCACATTTATATGGTAATGCAGGGCTCAGAAACGGGAGAATACATAGAAGTGGTTACAAAGTGTTGTGTATAGGACAAAGAGCTAACATATCTTTGGTCACATACATAGATTGGCAAAAGCGTCAGCAGAACATTCTGCCCCATATCTTCCCTTCACATCCTTAGAAGAACTTGCTTCACATCTCTTTTCCTGGGGTACATCCTGGCAAACTTCTTTATATTGTTTTCCCAAGGGCAGCATGTTTCTGCTCTAAGGCACGTATGCAGGGTTGTGCAGCTTGCTTCTCTCCTGTGTCTGCTGAAAATGCTCTCTGCATTCCTGAGCTTCCTGACACACCACAGAGACTTTGGGGTTGTCGTATTGGCAAACAAATTTCGGTCTGGGAACTTTTTGAAATACTTCAATTACTCTTTTTTTTTTTTTTTTTTTGCTTTCCTCCAGAAATATTGTCATAACCTAATGCTTCCACAGAATCTTTTCCTACTTTTTATGGAATTCCTTTTGCTGCCCTCCCAGACCAGGCCAATTCCCAGGGCTCCCTCCCAAAGTGAGGTGCAGCCCATGGCCTCCACTCTCCAGCTGGAACAGAAGGAAGCACGGAGTTTGCTGTTGTGGGAGAGGAGCTTCTCTTTGCTGCCTGCTTTCCCTTTGGGACAGGTTGGTGTGTGCTCATTTGATAAAGGCAGGTGTAAACTCTGAAGCAGTTGTGTTTCAAACTGCTCCCTTCTCCAGCTCTTCTGTGGGTATCCTTGGACAAAAGGCCTCTTGGTGGGAGCTCCCAATGGTAGGTTAAGGAAGGAGGTTGATATTTCAGGGTTGTGACTGCTGAAAGCAGCTGTTTCTGGAGGTGTCCAGAGCTGGGAGTGGCTCATTTCTCACCTGCCTGCAGAAAAGGAAGTTGCAAAGTGGGAATTTCATTTGTGCAGATGGCCATCAGGAGTGTTTGCCAAGAGATGGGCTGGCAGAGAGGCAGGTCTCGTGCTAAACTGGCTGTGTGTTTGTTTTGGTGGTGGGGAGGGTCAGAGATGCAGACACAGACACCAGCTGAAGGAACAGTGTGATTTACTGTAGTGCAAAAGTGCAAAAAACAGTCAGGAAAGGATAAGCTAAGCAATGCACCTCAGCATTATTACAAAAGGGTGCCTCTGGTGACTAAGGAAGATCCGTCACCAGGTAGCCCAATGGTTTCCCCTTCATCCAGAGCTGCACATCAGCTGGGGGAAGCTGTCCCAGCCCAGCCCTGCAGAGCCACGGCCGGGAACCGGGAAATCCTGCGGTGCCTCCACCTTTGGCGGCCACGAGGCTCCCGAGTGCGCTGTGAGAGTGGCCCGGCTCTGACAGTGCTGGACGAGCAACGTGCCAGAGCTTCTGCTGGGGGCACAGCTGGTGTCATTCTCCTCTTGGTTTTCTCCCCAGGCCTGGCCAGGGCTCAAGGAGGAACCAAGGCCAGGTGTGGCCTTGTCCATTTTCCTCATGCAGAAAGGTGAAGACGTGTTTCACCAGTGAATGGATGCAACAATCCTTTTGATAATAACACTTGGTTAAGGAGCAGATACATAGAACATTGGGTTGGGAAGGTCACCTAGAGAGCAGCTTTGGCTCAGGTCCTGTAGTTGAGGCTTCAGTCAGGGTCTGTTGTTAAGGCCTTAGTCCTTCAGTATTTTGTGGTGCAAATCACACCTGTGCACAGCTGGAAACAAACAAGTCTGTCCTTAGCACATCTGAGACAGGGAACAGGATTAGCCCTGCAAGGCCAGGCTGGGGCCAAGAGCAGAAGGCCAGCACCCTGCTTTTGCCCACAGGCAGCCCTGCAGAGCAAGCAGCCCCTCCTGCCCAGGGGCTGAGGTGCCCGAAGCTGCCTCCCCGCTGTGCAGCTCTGCAGAGCCCGCGGGGCGCAGGGTCCTGGGCAGCCAGGGCAGCCCGGCTGCCTTGGGGCACAAGGAGTGCCCCAGAGAGAAGCTGCTGCCCTCTGCTTTGGAACTGTCCCTCAGAGTCTTGTCATTAATCCACAGTGTCTGATGTGTTTTCCTTTCCTCTCCCAAATTTAACACAGCTTTTTGAGAAAATGGACTGATGTAGCTGCTGCTGGTGGTGGTGCTTTTGTCTGCAGGTGAGGGCAGGTGATTTGGACCAAGGACAGAGTCCATTGTTAGCACCCCAGCTTTGCCAAGAAAACCATTCACAATTGGGCTTCCACTACTGAGCTGTTTTCTTAGGTTTTGGAAAGCTACCACCTTAAGAAACCCAACAGATTTTCCTCCAGGAGGACACCAGCAGTAGCATGATGCCAATGTTTTCCACCCCTTTTCTGTGTCTTTTAAGAGTTCCTCAGTGCCCAGCAGGAATGAAATGACCTGTGATAATGGGATTTGAGAGCTCTGTGTTGTTCGTTGCCACATGAGTGTTCATGACAAGCTGGACACCCCACTCGTGGCTCTGTTGAGTTAAATTCATCCCAATTCTGTGCAAACAGCAGCCCCGAGATGCTGAGAAGAGCAGGCACAGTGGGTGGGTGTGCATGCACGCACCCGGGGGCTGACTGCTCTGTGGGCAGATGGTTTTGCACTGTTGTAAATCTTCACTCTCCCAGGCTGAAAGACTATTTCAAATATATATCTTAAATGAAAATATATATCAAAAAATGAAATTGTCCTAAAATACATGTGCATTAAATTTCATGCATATTATATATTATATATTTTGATTAATATAATAATAATTTAACATAACATAATATAATGTAATATAATATAATATATACATGAGATCATTTTTGAAGCCATTGCTTGTGGGGGCTATTAGATGATCTCCTAGTGTTTGTACATTTTAGTTTCTGCTACTGCTGATCCGAGCAGCAACTCCCTGTCAGTTCTTAAAGGTCACTTCACACAAAGGGATTTCATCATTTCAGTGCCTGTGAGAGCTTGGCACTGAAATGCCAAGTTGATTCCCAGCTCTCCAGCCTCCCTCTGGATTTTGGGGCATCTCAGCACTTGTGTCCATGGCCCTTCCTTCATCCCCAGCCTGCAGCAGTCACAGTCGCTGCTGCCTCCCCCTTGCTGCAGCTCATTTGCCAAAGTGCTGCCAAAGGCAGCAGAGCTGGCTCAGGATCCCTGCTGGCTTCTGCTCTCTGGGATGAGCTTCAGGGGGACACTTCCCCCCGCCTCTCCTGATGAATTTGCTGCACTTTATGCCGCAGAAGAGCCTCCTCTGCTTCGTTCACTCGGCCCTCCAGGGGTCTCTACTGCTCGGCATTTGGCCTAGAGGTTCTGGCTCAGGCAAAACCCTAACCTAGCCAGATCCCCACTCTTGCCATTGTCCCTGGAGCATCACAGAGCTAGCCAGGGCTGCGGAGGGCAGTGACAGTGACCCATGCCCTGGCATGTCACAGCCCCCAGAGCCACACCTGTCAGGCCACAAGCCCCAGCCCTGGTCCCCACTGCCGGCCACAGCGGCTCCTGGGCATCCTCACCCTGAGTGCAAAGGCAGCCTCAGGAGCCCCCAGGGCGCTCTGGATCCAGGCTACAGACACCCTAAAGCCATCACTGAAGGGGACATGGATGGGGACTGCAGCTGGATCTTGCAGTACTCACCAGCCCTGACTACTCTCTAAGTGAACCCAAACCTCATTGGCAGCACCTTGAGCACATTGACCCTGCTTGCCTGTCCTGGAACCTGGTGTTCCCACATCCTACACCAGCGCTTTGCATGGAGTGACCAGCTCCCAGCTGCTCTGCTACCCTGGCCTTACTTTCTCTTTGCCAACAATGAACTTAACGGATACACTCCTGAGAAACCTAGCACAACATTTGCTTCTCTTTGGAGCACTTCGGCAAAAAAATTCCACTAGTCCCTTGTTTTGCACAGAGAAGGAGGTCCTGACAAAGCATGAGGCACAGGCAGGGCTCTGGCATACGAATTCCTGAGCCACAGGATTCCACCCATTGTTGTTCCCAGCTACTTTGCTGATATTTTAGAGCCAGTTCTGGACAGGGGCTGCTGCTGACAGGGTAGGAAAATTTGGAGGAAAAAAGGTGCAGGAGACAACAACAAAAAAAAACCAAGGGGGAAAACCCTTAGAAATACCGAGCACAACAGAAGTCCTTGGAGATGGTTCAATAGAAAATGGCATCAGCAGTGAGCAGAGCCCGAGATTGCTCACTGCCACCCCAGGGGCTCCTCAGTCCCCTGCTGGTTTTTTGTCTGATGCAGCCCTGCCTGGAAAGGGCTCCAGGCTCTGGTGTTCCCAGCTTGCTCCAGGCTACATTCTTAGCAGCACTGAAAGAAGAGGGGAAACAAAGAGCCATTTTCTGTCCTGCCTGCAAACTCTTCTCCTTCAGTGCCACTGCCAGAGATCATCCCTCTGTCAGCTTGGCACTGTGCCTGCTGCATCCTCGTCCCTGTCCCTCGCATCAGCTCCTGCACATCATCAGCACTCCCTGTCCCACATCATGAACAGAGAGAGCTGTGTCAGAAGAGCAAGGAGTGCATTTTCTTGGCTGTGAGATGCAAAGCTGTGTTTTGTGTCAGGCACAAACAGGCGATGTGTGTATTTGTGAATGCAAAATGTGTGGACCCCGACAATGGGAGAGCTGTGAATTCTAATAATAACTGAGGAAAATAAAGCACAGAAAAAGGCCTGTGAACCTATCTTTTGTTTGCAATTAACCCTAATTGATTTAGGAGCGTTGGAATTAAGGTGTTAAAAATGTTGCTTTTTGCTTGCATTTAATCCATAAAAAGCTCTGCAATAATAACCTTTTGAAGTATAATTTTAGAATATTACTTGTATCCTTGAAACTGTAGCTTTGGAATATATATAAAGGAAATATTTTTATCTCACACCTTATTGAAGCAGAGAAAAACAGCTTGAGAAAGAAAGATGAACATCACCTCAAGGGTTTATGGTTTTGACCAAAGGGAAGCTGGACATCACTGTTATGAGATTTAGAGTCTCTGCAATTAAAAGGTGGACACACATCTGGGGAGCCGGACCCCATCAGATGGGATTCGTCTTTTTTCTTTTGGAAACTGGACCGTTACCATCTGGGGATACTCCTTTGAGATACATGCTGAGAAATTAAAATCACAATAGTGTATAGAATTGTGATGTAATAATTTGGAATAAAAATTGCTGATGAGTAAAAGATTGGAAATAGAAACTGCTGAAAAAAAACTGATGAGTACCCCTATAAATACCTGTAACCATCAATTATCGGTGTGCAGCTGGAAGGAAAACTTCCCCCACTGTACCCAGTGCTGTATTGCTCATACTTTACCATATTAAATAATAAATTGATTGCTGCTGGAATATTGGCCTAGTCAAGCTTCTTATTCATAACACTGTTAGCTGTGCTCTTCTATGGGCTGGCCATGGCACTGGGTCATTAATATGCTGTCATGCTGTGAACTGAATTCACACCTTACAGGGCTGTGTTTACTGGGCCTGGTGGATCAGTGCCCACTTCCTTCCTCTGCTCCTCCTCACTCCAGGACTGTAAGAGACCAGCATGGGGTCAAAGACCCTGCAGTATCATTACCCTCTGGTAATGCTCAGAGGTCCTCTAAGGGCTGTGTAATGCACAGCATCTGGGTGTGGGGCCTGTGCTAAGGAGAAAGAAGGAGTCTGTGAGAAAGCTGAGCTGCTCTTACATGGGACTGCAAAAATGACAGGAACTTTTTGGCATATAAAGCTTTCCTTCCAGGTCAGGTACCAGGGAAGGCCTAATCAGCTGTGGCCCTACAGGGCAAGTCTGTGCTAACTCCCAGCACCAAGTGCAGGGCTGTGGGACAGGGCTCCTACAACAACAGCACAGCTCTGTGTGAGAGCCCAGCCTTGCATCTGGGTTCCTGCCTGCTTCCCCTTTAGAGACAGCTGTGGCCTGAGGATTTGTGTCTGAGGGAGACACATCCTTGGACCTCCTGATCTTTCCCAAGTAGCCAAATGGGGATGCACCAGCAGCACTGCTGGGAAGGTGCTGGCTCAGTGGCTGTTTTTGAGACTGTACCCCCCATATCAGCTTTATGTGTGTGTGGGGGGGGTGCTCTGGTGGGTGTGGTTACACACTCACTGGCCTTGGCAGAGCACAAGTTGGAACCTTTGAAGGTTCCAGCTGCTGTAAGGCTCAGGAGGCAGAGCTGGTGCTGGGCACAGTGTGGTACTGTGCTGAGGGAAAGGTGAAAACAGTTAATAATCCACCCTCAGCTAATCACTGAGGGCTGATGGGAGGCACAGGCCTGGTGGAGCTGCTTTGTACAGGCCAAGGTGCTTATCAGCTGTGCAGCGTCCCCAGCAGCCCCTGGCAATGCTGGTGCAGCTGAAGGACAGGCTTGATGGGTCTGGTGCAGCCCCCCAACCTCAGACACTGCGGCTCCATCGTGCAAAGCAGCATGGCTGAGCTGGTTGTTGGTCAGGTGAGGGCTCAAATATATTTCCTGCAACTTGCTGGAAATATATAAACTGTGCTGGAGCACAGTTCAGCCTGGAAAAAAGGCATTTTTACAAGTGTAGGGGAGTCAAGCCCCAATAAATGTCAGCTGAGCCCTGGTGCTGGCTCCCCTGCATGAAGCCTCAGTGAGGCACCAGGGCCTCCTGTCAGCAGGAGGGGAAGGGAGATCAGAGTTGTTGGAAGAATACGTGACTGAAGGCTGAGCACAGGGTTGGTGATGCTTTGCATGGCTCTTGCATGACACCCAGGCTGGCTGTGGCAGTGTAAGCCAACCTTTTGTTTTGCATCAGGCTTTATGCCAGAGCCAGCCCCTTTCCAGCCTTTGGGGTGATTACAGCTGTTGCTGTAGATTTCCCTCCCTCCTTTTTTTTCCAATAGCTATTCTACTCCAGCACCATAGGCAGGCAGTGATGGCTGCCTGTAGCTAACAAGACAAACTGAGATCTGCCTGCAGAGCCATAGTAAGGTGTCCCTGGGCTTGTGAGACAGGCCAGGACAACACAAACGGAGGCCACAGCCATGCTGTGCTTTCAGTTGAGCCTGTGGTGGAGCTGCTGTGCTTGTGGTCAGCATCTAGATGGGGCAGGTGACATATCTATCTTAGCTGGGACAGAAACAGAAGTGCAGCCCTTGCACAGCATCCTTCTGCTAGGCTATGCTAAGCTCAGGGGCCTGTAAACTGGCCCTTAAGACCTAGGTCTCCACTCCTTGCCCAGATCCCCAGCCTCAGGGAGAAGGACTTGGGTTTAGGAGCCATGGCTTTTTCTTCCATCAAACTCCATTAAGAAAAAGTCAAGTTAAGCAGTTTATTAACATTTAAAATACTGTACAGCATGTAAACCAAATATCCCCCTCCCCACAACAATCCTGTGCTCTCAGCGGATGCTCTGGTGAGGAATACTGCTTTTGGCACTGTTTGCCTTCTCTTTCTCCTTCTTCTTTATGGGATCCATCTGAAAACAGCGCCAGAGCCACAGTGTTTCATCAGCAGCTGCTGAGGCCACTGTTGTACCGTCAGGGCTCATGGTCCGGTTCAAGATTCTATCAGTATGACCTGAGGAGGAGAAGGAATGTGCAATCAGGGCTGAGCTGATCAGCACATGCACATTTACTCCTGTATGCTCCCATGAGCCCTGCCAGCTTGCATAGCTGTTCCCCCAGTGGCTGTGGCAGCGTGATTTCAGACCCCAAGCACACACTTGGATCAATGGTATCTCTTCCACAGCCCCGTGGGCATGCTTCACTCCTAGCAGCATGGCCCCGGATACTGTCCTGTATCAGTGATGCTGCAGGCTCAAACCAAGGAGTGCAGCTGCCTTCAACCTCTGACAGCCCCCCCCACCCAGGCCCTGTCCACCTATAGTAGGAGTCTTAGTATCTGTAAGTAAACCAGAAGGGGGAAATATAGTAGGAGTCTTAGTAAAATATCTGTATTGTATATTGAATATCTGTATATAGGCCTTGCCCTGATAAGCCCTGGTTGTTTTTGATGGCTGCAGCTGCAATGTCCTTAATTGGGCTGCAGCTGTAGCTAGTGAAGATAACTGGGATAAAAGGGGCTGGGCTTGGCCAGTCAAGCTGAGCTGACAAGGAGCCCTGACAAAGAAGGAGCAACAAGCAGGAGAAGAAGTCAGAGCTGTGAAGAACTGCCTCCAAGAAGTATCACCGAGAAGGTATGAGACTTTAGAAATACGATTGCAACAGTATGGGGCTTTAGAAATGCAACAACAAGATAACAACATCCACCTACCTTGCAGCTCTGCAACCTTGGTCATTGTTGGATACTTCCATAGAACCAGCTGATTCTGTGCAAAGCCATGGCCTGAAATGAGCTCCTTGTAGTTTGTGGACCATAGGATAGAAGAGACCTGCAAAGAGGCAGTAACACAGGTGAGACGAGGTCCTTGTGCTGATGCTCACCACTCGGAGGCGAGCATGGTCCCCCTCCTTCCCCGTGCCTCTGGGCCTGAGGAGCCAGCAGCTCTGTGGAGGTGTGCTGCCAGAA
The DNA here is from genome assembly GCF_028551555.1 of Melozone crissalis. Lineage (NCBI taxonomy): Eukaryota > Metazoa > Chordata > Aves > Passeriformes > Passerellidae > Melozone > Melozone crissalis. Next base: position 118,432 of record NW_026535879.1, on the reverse strand, counting down.
GGTGTTTGTCTCCAAGCTGATGTTCATCTCTCACCTGGGAACAGGTATCAACAGCACTGAGGCGGGTGCCAGAACACACCTTCCAGATGCGGACATGTCTGTCACTAGTGCCACCTCCAGTGGCCAGAACATTCATCTGCCATGGGCACCACGCCACAGCCTGAGAGAGGAGAGTTCATTTTAAAACATACAAGAGGCAACCTGCACCCAGCCAGTGCTGCATGCCTGCCTTGCACACACATATCCGCCCGTGGCAGCTCTGTGCTCACCTTGACAGCGCCCTGGTGCTGAGTGAAGGTCTGCACAGGAGCAAAGTCTCCATCCCCACCTTGGCTGCATGGCCAGACGTTCGCCAGATCGTCATTGCCTCCACTGGCCAGGTAGCGGCCATCCAGAGACCATTTGAGTCCACACCTCGTGTGTGTGGCCAGCAAGGGTGGCCACGTGATGCTCAGCCACTCGGACATCGTGGTGATGGATGTGCCCAGCCTGTGCACCACTGCAGAGAGAAGAGAAGGCTTGCAGGGTCAGGCTGCACATTTTCACCCAAATCCATTTTTGTTGTTGCAAGACTGCTATCCCTGCCACTGGGTTTCAGCCAGTGTTATCAGCAACACAGGTTTGTTGGTGTGAGTGAAACACCCACACAAGCTCTTTACAGCTTCAGCACAAATTGCAATACAGGAAAGAGGCCTTCTCCTCACAGCCCCAACAGATAAGGCTGGGTAAGAATCCCAAGCCAGGACAAACTTCTCTCTGCCATCCCTAACCCATGCCACACGTAGATTGAGGGATAGGAGTTTGCAACAACTGGAAACTGCCCTTGACCCACTGCTTTACCTGGAGAGGATGCAGCTGTTCCAGCTGAGGGTTCCCACACGGCCACAATGGCTGGTCATGGTTCAGAGACGTTTCTGCTGCTCAATGTCCCATAGCTGGAGAGGCAAAGCAAAAAGTTCTTCAGAAGAAACCCAATCCTGTTTCTATGCCCTAGGAACCTCACTGCACAGGCTCTGGCATTCAGCTTTCTCAGTAAGGGAACAGAGAAAATGTGGATCTCATGACTATAGCACAGAAGGTAATGCTGCTTATCAGAAAACGCCCAAACCAAACCCTGCCTTGCACACTGGGCAGTTCCACCCCACACCAGGGAAGACAAGTCAGGTGCATGGCATCCTTCCTCTGCCAGCCAAGGTTTTGTGCCCAGGCCCCGCAGTTCTCTCACTCCCTTGAAAACACCTCTAGTTTTACTCCTGCATTCACCTGAATCTCAGCACTACTTGTGCCAACAGCAAGGTAGTCTCCTTCTTTAATCCATGACACAGAGGAAATGTAAACATCTGGATGCTCCATCTGCAGCAGGGGGACAATCTCCCTAGTAGCATGATTCCACAGATAAACAGTGTCGTCCAGAGCCACTGCCAGGAAGTTCTGGGAGCTCCAGTCTACGAGATTCCGATCTACAATTTGAAAGAGCAATGCAGGTCACACCATGCTTGGCTAGAGAGCCCTGCCCTTCACCCGTGCTTCTGCAGCAGGTGCGGGTGCACACGTGCACACACACACACACGTACAGGTGAGGGGCAGCCTTCTGAGTGTCACTGTGCCCAGCTGCTGGGGCCAGGTACCCTGCTCCAAGGCATCTGCACAGTGCCCTAGACCACTGTCCCTGTAAGGCCGCACAAGGACACTGCAGAAGTGGTCTGTGCTAGCCTGGGTACACAAAATAATACAGACAGCCCAGTTACACTGTCCTAGGAACAGCAATCCAATGCAGAATGTTCTGGATGCCCAGCACTCAGCCCTGCAGCCTACTTACAGTAGTCGTTGAACATCTCTGGTGCATCCAAGACCCGGTCTGGCTTTGAGGGAATATATCTGCTATTCTTCCTGCTGGATCCAGGTGCCATTTTCTGACTGTAGAGCACTTTCAGGTTATTCTGATAGCCTGTGTGCAGGGGAACAGGTTTGTTAACCTGAGTTAGTTTCCTCCCAGCTGAGTGCTGCTCACCCAACTAGGAATCCCTTGGAGTGAAAATAAAGTCCTAAGAGAAACACTCACAAGCCTGCCGTGCACGAAAATCACTGGCAGAATGAACTGCTGAACAGGGGTGAGCTACAATTTCCTCATTCATGGAAACAAATTTAACAAACACTTGGGTTTTTGAATGCCATTATATTTAGTTGCAGTTTAAGCTAGAAAGTGCACAGCAGAGAGTTTGGTGCTCTTACAGACTTCATGAAGGTTTGGAACCTGCAGTACAGGTGACTGTCACCGACATCTTTTCATAAAAATCCTTTCTTTAGGATTTTTCTCCCTTCTGAGAAGCTGTGGCCTCAGCAACAAAATGTAAACAATGGTTATCTGCTGCTGTGGAATGCAACAGATGGATGCGGGATCGGTCTTGGGTGAAGGTTTGGATTTACTGACCACTCACAGCAGAGCTGGGTCTCACCCTCTGCTGAGACACAGAACTTTGTTTATTCATTCTTTTTCTATTCTTAGCCTAGCTAGCTTCTGAGAACTTTCCTTCTATTTCTTTTAGTATAGTAATAATGTAATATATATCATAAAATAATAAATCAAGCCTTCTGAACATGAGGTCAAGATTCTCATCTCTCTCTTCACCCTGAAGCCCCTTGCAAGCCCTGTAACAGGTGACCAACTGGCAGTCATAGCAACTCTCCTAAATAAATTCACTGTAACTGTTATGCCCTCCCTTGACCTCAGGAACCATAAGAAAGGAGACTCCAGCCTGTACAGCTCTCAGAAACCAGTTGATTTCTCCTGTGACCACACACAGAGCCTCTGCGTTGCTGTTCCCCTGACCTGACCTCTCCTGCTGATTCAGCTCACACACACCCTGTATCATACCTTCTGGAGCATTCTGTGGGTTTCCACTGAGGTGGAGGATCTTTGCCTCTTCTACATCAAAACCATTCAGATTCACTGCCCAGGCTTTCTGTTGCTCCTACAGAGACAAATCACCCTCAGTGCAATGCATTTAAAACAATTCCCACACTGCAATTTAAACAGACACCTAAGTCCCCTTCTCTTAGAATCTGAAGATGTTTGACTGTGCTGCAAGGGTCAGTCACACAGAGGCAGGTCAAAGCAGTTTTCCCTCAGACTTTCATACATCATCCTGCTCACATTTTCAAACAATGGCAAATTCAGTGTCATTGTCAGTGGGAAAAGCCACAGCCACAAAGTGATCAAATGCTTCATAAACAGATTTCAGAACACAGTGTAAAACATTCCAGAAGTGTTCCCTGTGGAGACATTGTCCTAGAATAGCTACCACCAGCAGTTTCACTTCGCATAGGCTTACAGCTTTGCATTTTTGTTGCCTGCTACATTTTAAAGCCTCATTAGTCAAAAGCTACATTTTGCTACCAGAAGCAGCATAGGCTTGGAGTGCATGGCAGTCTCTACAGCTTCAATCTCATCCTAGGCTCCTGAAGCCCAGAGCTGCAAGTAGTGATGGCTGGGACTTGTCAGTCCCGTGTGCCCCCTTGACAGAACCTATAGTTTACTGCTCTGTAAAGGGGCAGGAAGGAGTAGCGGTTGTTGAAGTAATTGTAACTTAGCAACATGCTCACCTTCTTGGTAGGGGAATCCTCAGCAGGGTCATCCTCTCTTTGCTTAGGAGGAAATTTGCCATCTCCATCTGCATAGTGCTGCGGTTGGGAAAGTAGCGATCCCCCCCAGCCTTTGTGGGGGTGCTTTGAATTTTGGATCCAGATTTACCTGCATTCACATATGAAAATATTGTCTTACAGCTATTTAACAGCCTGTATTAGAGCTTTCATGGGAGCAAACCCAACACTCCTCCACATCACACCCACCAGACAAGTAGGACTCTGAGGTCTCATGCCACCCAGTCACAACTAACTTATATTTTCCTCCCTGCAACCAAGTTGGTTAGGGACCGTGTGCACTTGGGTCTAGTGCAACAATTCCAGAATCCAGAGATAAGGGGAAGATACTAAAACGCTCACAGGATGTAAAGCTGTCAGCTGACAGTCCCGCCCACACTCATCCTAGCATACAGCTGTGCCAGCAAGGCTCAGCTGGGCGAACAGCAGCTCGCCAGCCCCAGTGCTCAGAGCTCTGCCCCTCATGCTGGCAAGGAGGTGGGTGGCTGCCAGGAGCACAGCCCGCCTCCTCCGGCCTGAGCAGCAGCCGGTAGGGCAGCGTGGCAGGGAGCCCAGAGCCCCGTGGCTACAGACAAGCAGCCTGGGCGAGGCTCCCGCACTCAACCCCTGCCGCTGGTGGCCGGCGCTCATCGGGTGTCTTGGACGGCATCTTGCTGGAGCTGTGAGAGCGACTGGCCGGCTTCACGGGGGACACGCCGACGGGGCTGGGCCTGGGGCCGCTCTCCTTGGCCTTGCGCTGCCATCGCGCATGCGGCGCCTTCGGGATCAGCGTGTCCAGCTTCAGCAGCCCGTGCAGGTCCGCCTCGAACAGGAACTGCGCCATGGTCCTGCGGGCGGGCGGCATTAGCGATACCCGCCGGCCGGGCTGAGCCTACTCCAACAGCCCCGCCAGCCTCCCCACCACCGCATCGCGCAAGCGCTCCGGCGCTCCTCCCCACCAACGGACACCCACACTCTCCCCAGCCGCTGCTTCGGACACTCCATCAGCCGATACGCCCTCCCTCCGCTCCTCGGGGGTCCTTGATCAGCCGGCACCCCTTCCGGCCGCTCTTTGGGGCTCTCTCGGATAAGCGACATTCTCCCTTCCCCTGCCGTTCAAGGGCAATCTCGTCCCTGCTCTTTCTCCTCCCCACCGTGCTTTGCCTCCGCCCTGTGCCCCTGGGGCTGCTCCTGGCCAGGCAGCCTCGGTGGGAGCCAGCACTGGCTGCAGCCCCAGCGGGCCCCCCAGGACAAGGCCCAGCAATTAGGAGGCCAATGAAAGCTCTGGGCAGCAGCAGAACCCTCCGCAGAGTTCTTTGGACAATCAAGGACTGGCCACACCTACCCTGCAGCCTCACTGGGAATGTTTCCTATGTACAGTAGACTTTCAAAAGAAGCTGTTTGAGGGAAAGGTGAACTAAACACTCACCCTTTTCTCTTCCAGCAAGTCCAAATTCGGACACAGCATAAGATGAAGATGAGCTCCAAAACAAGCAGGCCTGCCAGGAACCTTAGCCAGCAGCCTGTTCCCTGACAGAAACCCCTTCCAAGGCCCTTCTGGGCATCAGGAACACGTGCTGTGGTTCCAGCTGCACCTGTGGGAGCAATGGGGAGGGTCAGCCCGTGCTGTGCTGCACTGCTGAGCTGGCAGCACGGTGGATGCGGGCAGGACGTTCTCCGTTTCCCCCAGAGCTGGGGCCTGCAGGCACCTTGCCGCCCCTTGGCACAGGCTGTGCCACCCAACAAAGCCCAGCAGGCCGGGAGGAGAGCCCAGGGGCTGTGCGGAGGGCTTTGCTCGGAGGGACACGGGCCAAACCCATCCCTGATGGTTCTGGGTCTGGCCCTTGTTGCGCCGTGACGGCTCCCCCAGCCCCAGGACACAGAGTCAGGCCCTGTCAGGACCCAGTGCAGCCCCTGCCCAGTCAGGAGCCAAGGCTGGCTCTGGCCCTGTGCTTGCGGCAGGGCTCCCGCTCGGGGCTGCTCCCGTGCCTTGGGCCTCTGGGCACTCAGGGCCAGCTCCGGAGCAGCTGCAGCGGGAGGGACGTTGGTGCACGAGTTCCCTTTTGCCGGGGCTGTGAACGAGCTCCAGATGCCTCAAGGCCTCCAGAGGTGCCCATAGCTTTGGCTGTTGCTGGGCCGTGCAAGGGCAGGCCCTGGAGGAAGAGCTGCAGCCACACAGCCCTGCCAAGGGCTGAGCCCTGCTGAGCCCGGCACAGCAATTACCTTCTGAGCCTGTGCCCGTGCCCATGCCTGTGTTTGGCTTGGCCTTCCTTCCTGCAGCAGGGGCTGCCAATCGTCCTCTGCTTCGTTGTGGAAACACCTCCTTCTGTCCGGCCTTTTGGCCCATCACTTGAGAAACAAAAAGTACACCTTAACAGACGGAACTATTCTCCATTACTTTGATGGCATGTTCAGGACTTCATGCTTATGCAAAATTGGGTAAAATTAACAAATCATGGGGTCTTTTTCAGCTGGGCCAGGGCCCACCTTCCTCCAAACAGCTGCCAGTGCTGAGCAGAAGTTGTGAGTGGATCGTGCAGGGTGAGGGCACACACGTGCATGGCTCTGTCCTGGCACCTGAAGCGATGCCCCCCTGGCTGAGCTTTGGGCTCTGAGCTGGCAGCTCTCCCAGGGGAAAGGCCTTGACGTACCCTCACCATCTCCCAGAGGCTCAATCTTGAATATGGGCTGGGAAGCCAGATCACCTTTACCAACAGGCTCAGCTGCAAAGAAAGGCAGGACACCACAGCTCCAATGGCACTGCTGAAGATTCTCCTTCAGGCCCGAGTGGCAGTGAGGGCACCTGGGTGATTGGTGCCCTCCAAGGCACTCCCTTGGCTCTGCCTTCCACTCAGGAGCAGGGCCTGGGGGACCTCGTGCCTGCAGTGGCCCCACACTGGGATGGAAGGAGCCCCTCACGGGGCAGTCGGGGCAGAAAGGACTCCCTGGAACTGCCAGCACCTCTAAACCCAGCCCCAGGCAGGGCCAGGGCTTGGCAGAGGCAGCAGGAGCAGCTCAGGCTCCCTGGGGGCAGCAAATGAGCTGAGAAAGGCTCAGCCCCGGGGCACAGCCCTGGGCCCTTCCCTCTCTGCTCTTCTCTGTGGCTGCACAGAGCACACAGAAGGACACAGTGGCATTGCACACGGGAGGAGGATGGACAGCTAAATGCTCCTTCCTCCCACTGACAGCGATCCTGTGGGATCACTCAGGGCTCCAGAAGGGAGCAGGGCAAGGTTTCCAGAACTGATCAACCTTCAGTGAAATGTAAGGGAACTGGCTCATGAGTGAGCTCTTGCCACACTGACACGGATTATTCTGTCAGCAAAGGTACATTCAGAACCTGCCTCCAACATCTGGCAAGGTCTTCAAAGTACCATTCACCAGCATTTCCAAGTAATCCAAGTCACGTGCCAGTCGAGAAGGGAGCACAGATGCTACACAACCATTTCCATGGTGTGCTGGGATCCCCTTCTGCCTTGGGGAACTGGGCACTGCAAGGGGGTCCGGTAAGGCTGTGGGAGCCTGTGCCTCCTGGTCACTCTCCACGCCCTTTGCAGGTCCGGTGCAACATGCCTGGAGGGGCAGCTGGAGTAGCCCAGGGCCCTGGGGCTCTCTCCCTCCCACACAGGAAACCCTCACTAAATGCTTGGGGAGATCTGCAGTGCCACAGCTGTCGCTCCCAACCTCCATCCCTCCCTCCTGCTTGCCCACCTGCCCATGGAACAGCTCCCACAGCCCAAGGGGCACATGGCCAGGCCCTCTCAGGACACCCTGGAGCCTTGCTCTCCCCCTCTGCCCTTTCCCCACCATGGGTACCCTGTGCAGCCGCTCCCAGGTTTCCGGACGTGTCTCCCACGGAGGGAGCCCAGCAGGACAGCTCAGTACCCGAGTGCCCTGAGCCTGCTCGGGATAATTCCTCTGGGCTGTGCCCGTCTTGTCCGGGCTGTGCCCGCAGTGCCAAGCAGCGGAGAGGGCAGCTCAAGCCTCAGCAGGGTTCAGGCCCAGAGGCACAGCAATTACCTCCTGTGGCTGTGCCTGGCATCGCCTCCCTTCCTGCAGGAAACGCCACCTTCCATAGAGCCCCTCTGCCCATCCCTTGAGAAAGGAAGAGGCACAGCTGGATCAGATGGAATCACTGCACATCCAGGAGGTGGCCTCTTCAGGAGGCAATACTTGTCCAAGACATGGATAAGGATCCGGAAAATCCTGATCCCCCCAGGCCTTTGGGGCTGGCTATGGCCCTCCCTCTTCCAAGCAGCCACACCTCAGGATGTGACAGGGGACCGGGAAAATGCAGGGGATCCCTGCTGAGTTTGGGCTGCATGGCAGCTGATGCCCAATGCCTTCCTGCAGAGGCTGGGGAGAAGCTGCAGCCAGGCCAGGCGGGGAAACTGCCCTGCAGGGCATGGAAGCAGCAGCAGGGCATCGAAACTGCCATGGCTCCCTTCCCGCTGCTCCGGGCACGGCGTGTCCAGACATGCAGCCAGAGCCTTTGGTTGCTGAGCCCCAGGACAAGGCTGAGGGAATGCACCCACCCTTCCCTTTGAGCAGCTCTCTCACCATGTGCTTCAGGATGTTGTTTGGCCCATGGTGGGGAAAGGGCAGAGGGGGAGCGAGGCTGCCATGGATCCCTTCCTGCTGTTCCGGGCTCTGCTCTGTCATGGGGAACCCTGGCTCACTCTAGGATCTCTCCCAGGTCTCCCTCCAGAGCTTCATCCCACAGCTCAGCCCCAAGGGCCAGACAGGTATAAGGAATTTCACAGCCTACCATTGGTGACTCAGTCAGAATGCACAGGAAATCTCTAGCTGTGTTTCAAAATTCCAGATGCTGTGTTGTTTCCTTCCCACTGCAGATTTCCCATTGCCCCAGCCTCAGTCCCTGGCAGCCTGCCTGGATGTTCTCCCCGCGCCACTTCTGCAATCCCACCCGTCCAGGTCCTCCTGGTTCTGTGGGCAGCTCTTCGGGCCACTGAGGCCCTGTTCCTCCTTTGTTTGTGAGCATGTCCGAGTGAGAGATGACTCAGGGGCTCAGCACCCAGACCTCCAGCAGCAGTGGTCAGTTCCTGAGCGTGCTCAGGGGCCACACGCAGCTGCCCGTGGCTCTGGCAGGGAGGTGAAGGGGAGGCCGTGCAGGGGAGCAGCCCCCACACCCCAGCCCTGCCCATGGGGGCCTGCAGCCCGTGGGGATGGAGCAGCAGTTTCTGGGGTGACAGAGCCAGCAGCTGGGCAGTGCAGCACACACTGCACACATCTACTGCAGGGATATCTTAGCAATATTGTGTGTACATACACTCCAAATTGAAAAAATTCAGGCCAAGTGTAGCTTAATTTCAGAGGCATTAGGGAAGAATTATTACCGCTGCTTTCCTGGCTGAGATTTGGAACATTATACTTTTTTTTTTAATACTTTATAAAAACAATCTCTGAGTCTGGAAAGGGAGTTTTTCAATCACAAGGATTCTTGCTTCACTCCAGGAGAAGTGTAATTCAGAGTACCAGGGAGATTTTCTCTTAACATATTGCTGAGTTCTCATGCTGCCACTCATTAGGAGAGATGAAATAATTTCTCACTGTTTATGTTTGATATTTGTTTGGAAACAGTAGGGAAAAATTGTACCCACTGTCAAGATTTGGTTCATGTGGATCAGGTATTATTTCAGCTGCCTAAGTTGAGGGAGGAATTCACAGAGGTTATCCCAGGCAGAACCTGGTGCTGATGCTTGTGCCATTGGAGTCTGGAGTGGGCTCTTTCCTAGCACAACTCACCACACTGAGCTGCTGGGCATATCTCCTTTGTTTTCTGGGTTTTACTACTAAGAACAGCCAGCATAATTTAACAGGACCTAAAACAGATTTGTTGGTTCCTCTGAATCAACTCAAAGTGTGAGTTTGAGTTTCTCCAGGTTTCAGCCTGGAGAAAAGGAGGCTCAGGGGGAGCCTCGTGGCTCTCCACAAGTCCCTGACAGGAGGGTGGAGCCAGGTGGGGCTCTGCTCCCATGGGAACAGGGACAGGACAAGAGGAAAATGTCTCAACATGCACCAGGAGGGGTTTAGATTGGAAATTAGGGAACATTTCTTCTTGGAAAAGGTTGTAAAGCATTGGAACAGGTTGCCCAGGGCAGTGGTAGAATCACCATCCCTGGAAGAGCTCAAAAGACATGTTGATGCGGGACTTGGGATGTGGTTTAGTGGTGAACATAGTCATGGTGGTGCTTGATGGTTGGAATCGATTATTGTGAAGGTCTTTCCCAACCTTAAGGATTCTCTGATTCCATGATTCTAAACAACCCAGTGATAACATAATCTAATCTCTCTTGGTGTAAATGACTTGGTTCACTCTCTGATGTTTTCTCCACATCCATCTGCCAGCACATGGAAGGAACAAACCAGGTGTGAAGACTGGAGAAGGAAAATGAGCCCACATCACTTCCCTGGGAAGAGAAGAGAAGATCCGACAACTTGCAGAGGGGAGGAGAAACAGAAAAAAAGGCTTGAGAAGCTGAAGTAGTGGCAGAGGTACCAGGGAGAAGAAGTAAGAGGTGAGAGAAATGGTGGCAATGAATTGCAGGGCAGGCAGAGGACACCAGTGACCCAAACAGTTTGGCACCTCCTGGCCATTAGGCAGCTGACCCCAAAAGTTCATCTCAGCTCAAAGGGCATGCACAGCCTCGCCCACCCAGTACAGGTGAAAGAACAGCATGAGGAAATGGGAGGTGAATGTCATAAACAACCTAAATACTGTCATGCATTTCCAGCAGGTTTTGCAGCCTGTACTGAGCATCTCAGTCCTGGCTGCACTGTTCCCAGACACCAACACCATTAGATCAGAGGGAGCTGATTTAATCACTTGTTAAAATTTCAATTTGAAGTCAAGTCATTTGAATGATAAGGACCATTTAAATCTTGCTGCTCAGAAGGCAGAAGATTGGGCTGAAGCCAGAGCTTTGAGGAGCAGCCAGATAGGGACAGGTAGAGCCAAGGAATGATAACATGGCACCCACCTCAGTTTGGGAAGAATCATTTGCCCAGCAGGAGCCCAGCTCCACAGCAACATCCCTGGAAACTCTGCATCATAAATAGCAGGGAGTTCATTCATACAGCAGCAGATTTCCTGGCCTTGTTTACCCTTCCACATTTGCTGCAGCTCTTCATTTCAAAAGCCATGTGAGTACCCTGTGCTGGAAGGCTTGTCCTTCCCCTGCTCCTGGCTCTGCACCAAGATGTTCTCTGTTCTGCTGCTGACCAATGCATCTCCTGGCTCCCTACCACTGAAGGAAAAGAAATCTATTTACAAGACACAAACAGCTTTGTGTAAATCACAGCCATGGGCTGCCAACTGTGTGCTCTCCCAGCCCAGCAGTGCCTCCTTCCCCCAGCACAGAGTGCTGCACTAGCGCAGCTCCAGGGGCGTGTTGCTATTAGGTCATGTCACCAGGGACTGGAAAGCACCGGACTATGCTCTGTGTCTTAAAAATCCAGATGTGTGATGATTATCTCGTGATAGCCATTGTAGATCCTGTGGTAATGCTGTTTCTAATAATTTAGCCTTCAGGGGTTCTTAGGCTGGGATGAGCCCATGCTCCGAGCTGGAGCAAACTGTGTGCTCAGGTCTACTGTGTGAAACAATCACTGTGGTCCCAGTGCTGCCTCCTCCCTGAAAAGATGGAGCTGTTACATTCTCTTGAGTCCACATGGTGGAACCAGATAATGTCTAGTCATTGGGAGGATGTACAGCAATGCTCAAACCACTAATATCACTAAATATAGTTGCATTAAATTAAAGAAGAATACCCTTACTTTCAATTGCACTCACCTTTTTTTACCACCTGATTACATGATATATGTTGTTATAGTACTTTCCCCATATTTCTTCTTTCTATATGTGCAGCAGGAGTGGAAGCACCCGGGCAAATGACTCATCTCCCTCAGGCCAGACGTGGATTTTGACCCAGCAAACCAGAGCAACACTGACATAAAGGGGGAGTTTTGTGTTATTCAGGGAACAAAACATCACAGCAAATGACTGCCTGGAGTTTGGTGTGTTCCCTAGAAGATTTGCAAAGTAAGTAGGAAGGAAACGTCCTTACTGTTTATCACAAAAGGTCAAGTGTACGAACACCTGCAGCTGCAGACATCACAAAGATGCTGTGTTTACAGCAGGCACTGCCCCATTCTGCTTCTGGGAGTCTCTAGCCCCAAAGAGAGCTTGTTCAGGCTGGGGGAGATTTCAAGAGACAGCAGGAGGCTCCCTTTTTCTCTATGCTCCCCTTTTCTTTATGCTTCTTAAAAACACCTCCCCTCTTCCCACCAACTGTGCAGGCACTGTTGGATGCAGCTTCCTGCAGCAGATTTCTTCTTCCTGTGATAGTGCCAAGCTCGCAGGGCCCTGCAGGAGGGACCTCTGTGAGCAGTGGGATTTACACTCTTTAACAGCAGCCATGTCCCAGTGAAGCGGTCAAGCTGGGCCAGGACTGTCCTTCTCGGACGGCCCGGCCAGCTATCCAGCACCGCTCGCAGCAGGGCAGCACTGGCCCGATCTCCGTGGCTCGGGACAGCGCCTAAGGCAAACGCCCTGTGCTGTGACAGCAGCCACACCTTGCGGTGGGACGTGGCATGGCTTATGGCTGCAGCCAGCAGAAAAAAGAGAGCGCTCTCCAGCTGCGGGGAATCCAGGTTCACTGGGTCCCAGGGGAACCGACAGCCGGACAGGGAAGGGGAGAGACACTTGCAACAGCTTCTAAGGAGGGAGGGAGACAGGGGAGGAGTCGACCCTCTGGCGAATAGAGTTTCAGAGGGGAGCGGGATACAAAAGATTGACTTAGGGAGAACCCCAATGGGGATAACTTGAGGGTGGGGCCCTGGTCCCTGAACCAATCACTCAACGCTCCGGCTGGAAGTTTCTAGAGAGAAGGGTGCGAGCGCCGAGGGACGGACAGGGCACCGGGGAGGGATTTGAGAAAGGATACATTAGTCTCCAAGGCAACTGGGAAGGAGTTGGGATAACTGGCAGCACAAGGGAAGGGGAAGATAACCAGCGCAGAACCATTACATTGTAGGGGGAACAGAAAAGTCCAACTTCTACAGAAACAACACAACATCCCAGGACAGTCCTGGCACTGCAAACATGTTTTCCCTCTGCAGTTTGCAGGAACAGTCAAGGAGCATCCAAACTCTTGCAAAGCAAAGCTTGTTTAAAGGATGGGTTTAGTGCCGGTGAGCTTCCAAGGACTCCTCCTTTGAAGCAGCCTATGCAGGGGGACTCTGAAGTGTCCCTGTACCCTCCGAGTTTCAGACAGAGCTGGGAAAACATGTAACCCTCCACTCACGGTGCCCAAGAGCAGACAAGATGCCGTCCCCCTTTCCCGGAGCTGGGCGATGGAAAGGAGGCTGGAATGGCAGTGATGGGTGGGTTTGTGGCCGCCCCATTTCCAGCAGTCTCTGCCTTCTCCCACTGGCCTGGCAGGTGCTCTGCAGCTTCTCCCCGTGGGAATACCCTCTGCCCCTGCGCAGAATTCAGGAGTAATGCACAGTCTCTCCCCTTCCCAGAAATCAGGCTGTGTGAGTGTGTTTGCATATGTGGACATGCCATGGCCATGTGGAAGACCATCATGTGCTTGCTCAGGATTGCAGAGCCAGCGCTGCTGATCCTCCTGGATGTGCTGGGGAGCTGGCCAGAGCACAGCACGTGCACCTCCGATGGGGACGAAACGGGTGTCTTTGGCCTGGCTGTGAGTTTCTGACACTGGCCTTTGCTGGCCCCAGGGCTGCCTCTCCAGCAGCTCTCCTTCCTCCTTCCCCCACTGCATCTCCCTGCCTCAGGCGCTGGCCTGAAACCTGGCCCAGGGGCAGCTTCAGCCCCACCAGGCCCCGTGCTCCCCCTGCCAAGGTCTCTCGGGGCCTCTCCCTGCTAAGCTTGGGCCCTGCCACATACACACCTCGGCACTGAGCGCTGTCTTGGGGGGCTTTGTCCTTTGCAGGCAACTGTGGTGATGTGGAAGATCCTCCAGGTGCCCTGTCTGCCACGGATATTAAAGGTGTATTTCCCCTGCCTATTTGTGCGTCTCCTCTTCCAAGTGTTCTTCAGCACTCTGGATATGCAGAGGAGGTCGATACATTCTGGAAGGGATGCCAGGAAGAGCATGGCCTTGCCACCAGCCCCAACAGGTGCTCCATCCCACTCCTCCTGTCCCTACCATGTGGCCTGCCAAGGAGCCAGTGCTGCCAGTGTGACCTGGGCTTTGCTGTGCACACAGGTTTGCAGTGCAGACCCTGAAGTCCCTGCTCTGCCTTCTCCGCTGTGAGGATGTGGTGGTGGCAATGGAGCGCAGGTGTGCCTGGGACACGCTGCTCTCTCTTGACACCCACCACTATGCCGTGGGTTTGCTGGCCAGGTGAGATCCCCTTCTCCCCACTGCCTCTGACATTTGTGCTCTGTGCCCAGGTGTCCCACAAAGTCCCCGTGGTCATGGGCCAGAGGGCCTTGTCACTGAGGGACGGCCAAGCAGACTGGAAAAGGCTGGGACAGGAGGGTGCCCATGAGCAACCAACTCCCAAATGGCCCAGGCCCCCTTGCTGGAACGGTGGTGGGGAAAGATGAGAACTCTGTGAGTCACTCCTGGGAGAGGTTTGCCCCACTGGCTCAGGGTCTTGTTTCCTTTTTCTCTCGTCAGGATACTTTGCAATTCAGCCATACACTTTTGTTCCAGGATTGCATTCTACCTACTCGCCATGCTCGGTGAAGAGATGCCATACTGGGATTTCCTTGCCCTGGCATTCCTTGTGGAGGTGAGCCTCAAGGCCAGCGCTGCCTGGCTGAGCTGCCTCCCAGCCCTCTGCCCACTCGTAGGCACAGCTGCCAGGACGGTGCCTGTGCCCTGTGCTGCTGCCTGGGCCCAGCCCTGTGTGGCTCCGGGCTCCTGCCGGCCAGCTCCCTGTCACTGCCCTGTGCCTTTCAGGTCCTCGAGTGCCTGGACTTGAGGGAATGCAGTGACAGTGTTCTGGAGATCCTGGCACAGAACCTGCGGAGTGAGCACATGGCCGGGCGTTACTTGGCACTCAGAGGCCTCGTAGTGCTGGGCAAGAATCCCTTGATGGTGAGAAGGGGGCAGTGGCTGAAGCCCTGCAGGCAGCGTGGGGCGGGGCAACGCAGTCGCTTGGCCTTGCCTGGCCTTCGGGCGCTGGGGCAGCTGCTCCCAGCTCTCCTGCCTCCCGCTTCAGCTGCCTCAGTGCTTCGGGACAGGCCTTTGGCCTCTGGGCCCTGCGGCAGCAGGGTGGCCTTTCACAAACTTGTGTTCCACACAGGCTGAAAAAATGTGGAGCCTGACTGGAAGTCTTGTGGAGCTCCTGCAGGAAAATGATAGCGACATGATCGGGATGACCATTCTTCTTTTAAGATATTTGCTCCTGGATGATGGTGCCCTAATACCCATCCCTATTTCCCTGCAGCTGCCTGAGGCGCTCCTGCCACTCTTTGACCATGTAAGGCCCTGTGCCCACAGCCACGGCCACTGGCTGCTGCCCGGACCCTTGGTGCCCTGTGGAAATGCAGGCCTGTGCCCTGGGGGACCTGAAGCAGTTGATGCTGAGGTCTTTTGCCCTTCCTTTCATACAGGATGATAGCTAGGTGCAGCTGAGCTCCATGTGTGTCTTTCAAGAGATGCTGGACTCATTAACCAAAGATGGAAGAAAGGCCCTGAAGTCCCACGTGCGCCAGAGCCTGGTCCCACTCTACTTCCACTGCCATGATGAAAATCAGATTGTTGCTGAGGTGAGGACTTGTGGCCGGCTGCTGTCCCCCTGGGAAGGGGCTGGGCTGTCTCCTGCCCTGGCACCTTGCGGGCTGCAGCCTCCTGCAGGCTGTGGCACTGGCCTGTGGGGCCATCTGTGCCTCTCTGCTGCTCTCCAGGCCTCCTGTGTAGTACTGAATTCTGCAGCCAGATTCCTGAAGAGAAGGAATCTCGAACAAACGCTACAGGTGGATCACACATGGAGGTTCGGCGAGAGCCTGGTAAGAGCAGCCAAGAATCCTCAGCCTGGAGAAGGGCCCTGAGGGCGGTGCTCAGTGTGCGGGGCTGGCAGCTGTGCCCCTGCCCGCTGCTGCAGCCAGAGGCCGCGCGGGCTCTGCTCCAGGCTCCCCTGGCCCCAAGCCGGGTGCCCATGGAGCCCCGGCCCGGCGGGGCTGCGGGGCGGGCCGGCACCGCGGCTCCCCGGGCAGCAGCCGGCCTTCTGCCCCCTCCCCTCGGGAGCCCTTGGCCAGCGGCTGCTGGCCGCGCCTCAGGGCTGTGCGGGCAGGGGAGGCCGGGGCTGGGCGCAGGCAGCGCCCGGCCCAGGGGCTGAGCCCGCACCAACCCTTCCCTCCTGCCGCTCTCTGCAGCTGGCAGGGGACAGGAGCCGAGCGGCCGAGCACCTGCGCCGGGCCCTGCGCTACGTGGAGAGCCCACAGGAGCCCCAGTGAGAGGCGGCCATCAGGTTCATGGGTGAGTCCCGAGCTCGGGCCCCTCCCCTCCCCGGCCCGCCGCAGCTCGGCCCCAGCCCCGCCTGCTGCCCCGGCAGCGCCAGCCGTGCCCTGGGGCGCCGTGGAGCCCCGCCTGGCCTGGGCGTTGCTGCTGCCGCCCTCTGGCAGCCGTGCCCTGGGGCGGCAGCGTGCGGCGAGGGCCGGGCTGAGCCCTGCCGGGCCAGCAGCCCGTGTGGCCACAGCGCCGGCAGCGCCGCTGGCAGGGAGCTGTGCCGCTGGGGCCGTGACAGGCTCTGTGTCCACAGGCATGGCCGGGCGGCGCCTGAGGGGGCAGCAGCAAGAGCTGCAGCTGATCTGCACTGGTGAGTGAGGGCAGCAGGCTGACAGCGCGGGCTGCCGGGGGATGAGCCGCAAGCCCTGCCCCGGCTGCGGAGGGCTCTGCTCCCGTGGGCAGAGCACACGGAGCTTTCAGGGCCCCGTGGGCCATTCGTGGCCAGCAGCTTCGGGCTGATCCCCTTGCTCCCTGCTGATCCCCTTGCTCCCTGCTCCCTCCTGGCCATGGCAAGAGCCGGCTGGGATGGCCCTTGCAGGGGGCTCTTCTCGGGTCCCCGCCGATCCGGGATCTGACCGTGATTCTGTTCCTCTCTCTTGCAGCCCTTGAAGAAATGGCAGATGACATCAGCCTTTCTGTCAGAAGGCTCACTCTTCAAACTTTACACATTCTCAGGGCAGAAGCTACAATTCGATATTCCATCTTGGAGGACCTGGAAGATCGGCTCCGCAGGGCGTGGAAGAAAAGGCTTCCTGTCTCAGGGCTTGGCCGCCTCTGCTGCTGGAGCTCCATGGAGAGATTATCCCAGAGGCTCTGTCTGCTGGGCCCTGAGCCAGCAGGGATTTTCCTTGTGTTCAAGACTGTTCTTTTCTTCTTTTTGTTTTCCTTTATTATGTAAATATGGAATGTGTTACAATAAACAGACTCCCAGGATCTTTCTTTTCCTGCCCAGGATCAGTAGGGCATAGGGGAGGAGGGAGAAAAAGGTGCTTGTGCTCAGCCAGCTGCCCAGGCGTGCAGCGGGCAAGGGGCAATGGCCAGAAGCCCCTTGGCCTTTGGTGGTTCTGCTGAAGCCTTTGTGCTGGTGACAGAGAGGCTGGGCAGAGGCCGGGTCTGCAGGGATCCCTGCCAGAGCGGTGCCTGGAGATGGCCACAAGCCCTGTGCCAGGCAGGAAGCACCATCCGTGTCCTCCTGCCCGGGTGCTGCTGGCTGCCTCGCTGAGGGCTCCCAGGTGCCTCTGGATGTTGCTGCTCTGGAGCTGCGGTGGGGCTGCGGCGCTGCTGCCGGGCAGCTTGGCCGGGCTGGGGCAGCCCCTGAGGGGCTGGGGCGCTGGCAAGCCCTCAGCAATGGGCTGTCAGAGGCCACAAGCAGCCCCCCGGC
This sequence comes from Melozone crissalis, assembly GCF_028551555.1. Lineage (NCBI taxonomy): Eukaryota > Metazoa > Chordata > Aves > Passeriformes > Passerellidae > Melozone > Melozone crissalis. The sequence continues at coordinate 100,906 of NW_026535879.1, read as the reverse complement.
AGCCGCCTTGATCCTGACAGAGTTGACTTGCAAGAGGGATCCCGGGCACTGTGGAACTAACAGCATCAGTGTTGTGGGAAACCCAAATGCAGGGAAATCTCAGACCTTTGGTCTTGTCAGCAAAGCTTAGAATTAAGCACAGGATTTGATCTGAGACCTTGGATAGGGCTTCCAAACTTAGGTGCTAGAAATGAGAATGAGGATTTCTAGTTTCTAGCAGAGACAAGGGGACGAATGTTGAAGTGGAGGAAAGTTTGGAGTTTTGGAGTCCAAGATCTAGAAAAAATAAAAGTAGTTACAATGGAAAACAAGAAGCTTAGGATGCAGTGCTGTAGGTTCGTGTGTCATAACATGATTGACTAAGAAAGCTTACACTGTAGCATGAGTCCATAAGATGAAATATTGAAGGGTTAGCTCCAAACCCCAAATATCCTTGTTGGCAGTGTCTTCTTGGCCAAGAAATCCTTCAAAGCTCTTGTAACTACAAGTCTTGCGGCCTTGTGAGCCATGCAGTGCAGATGTGAGCCAAACTCACCCTTCCTGTCTGTGTAGAAGTGAAGAAAATGCAATGGCATCATGTAAAAAACTCAGAGGTCCGCTCTCTAGCTCATTCCAAACTCCTTCAACTCCTGCAGAGTGGGATTTAGCTACAAAGAGATGACAAGGACCCTTAGTGCTGCCTCTTTGACTCCAGAGCAGTTGCTTTAGAATCTTTCACATAAGCCTGTGTAGTTATGTGCCAGAAATGGATCATTGGAAGAAACTTTCCCAAGTGACTTGCATGGAGGCTTGTTTGAAGGGTATTTGAGGAGAAAGGCTCCCAGCAGAGGTCTGGGCTTTGGCCTAGCTGTGTCCCCTGCTGATTGTGAAGCGTGCCATCAGCTGCAGGGCTTTCTGGGCTAAAAAGGTCATCCAGTCACTTGGACTTGCTCTTTACGGCCTCTAAAAGCTGGACCCAATTTTGGGGCAAATTTGGAGACCGCATCTATGGGTGGATGGAGCGCCTAGGATTTTCCCAGTTGCTGGGAATGGTTCTCCAGGTCCCTGGAGTATCCATCCCATCTGGTTTTGCTTGTCCTGGTTCCCTGGCAGCTGGGGCCCTGGGCAGAGCCCTGAGAGCCTCTGAGCTAGAAGGGGGCTCTGATGGGAAGGCTGCCAAAGCTTCCAGGAAGGCTACCAGAGCTTCTGGGCTGGTTGCCAAGGCTTCTGGGAAAGCTGCCAAAACTTCTGGACAACCTGCCCTAGCCTCTTGTTATCAGGCCCCTAAGCCTCCTTATCTCACACCTGCGCAGCAGCTCGCGATGGTGCCTGTATATACTACACTGCTACGCCAGTTAGCTAAATGTCTTTAGCGGAGAGAGAAACCCAGCCATCTGCCCCCGCGCTTCCCTCCTCTCTGGTCCAGCCATTCGCCCCCCCGCTTCCCTCTGAGCGGCTTGAACAATCTGCAAGGCCGTATCCTCCCTTACTTGACAGTGACAGCAACAGCGAGTCAAGTGATGAGTCGCCCGCAGTAACACCTGAGTTGGGGCAAGGAGCTCTGGTCCCTTCATCTCCTAAGAGCTCTAGCCTTACTGCCCCATGGACTTTGCCTCCATGTCAAGTAACTGTGCTTCCTCAACACCCTCAGGAGTTCTGGGAATTTGTTAGGAGGAAAGCAGTTGAAGAAAATAATTGGGACATAATAGAAAGGTTAGGTGCTCCAAGAGTACCTCAGGAGAGCAGTGCCATTGCAAATGTTGCTTGTGATAACCCTATGGCTTTTCCAGTTTTCAATAATATTCAAGAGAAACCATCGTTTACCATATTAGTGAAGTTATGGAAATGTCAAGGTGTGGGTCAAGGATTTGATTACTGGTATATGGTCTGGTCCAGTAGAATTGATAACCTGATAACCTGATAACCTGACAACCTATGCTTGTGTTTTGACAGATAATGGTCCTCGATGGGTTCCTGCTCGCTGTGTCAAACCTTACTTAGACCGTGCGGGAAAGGACAGGATCGATGGTTCCGCAGCTGAGGCAGAACGTGCGGATGACACTGGCTAAGACCATATATCAGTAATTAAAGATGGATGAAGGACAGGAACGATTGCATTGAGAGTGGGAATTCTGTTGATGGTTGTGATTGTGATTTTGTGTGTCCCCTCTCTGCTTGGGTTTTTGCAAAGGGGCCTGCAAAAATCCATAGCAGCTGTATTTACAGTTCAAAAACAAAAAAAAAAGGGGGAATTGTGGAAGAGGCTAGCAGCGAGCCTGTTGGCTAAAGGAGCGAGAAGCAAGAAGAAGAAGCTGAACCAAGGAGATCAAGGAAGGAAAGATGGGAGCCTTCTGCGACTGGAGGGGAAACGACTGGAAAGTGTATCAGCCATTTTCACTAATAAAGTGTTGCCAACTGTTGCCAACGGTTGCTAACGGTTGCAAACAGTCCTAACCGGAGATCACCCCACAGACGACACTGAGTAAGGTCTGTATGTTTTAATTTTCTAAACAGTTCAAGTGAAAGTCCATTTTGATTAATAATTTAGAGACAACTGAGACTGAGACTGAGTGTGCTTGTGGTCTCTGCTTTAATGTCGTGACCGCCTCGACTGCGACACCTGGTGACTATCAAGTGCCAATCTTGCATTATTTGTTCTTGGGACTGCCTCTCTTATCCCTCTTACAATTAGTGTCCTATATTGTCTCATGCTCGCTCTTCCCTCTTCCTGGTTTGGATCCCAATTAGGTGGGTTAACAGGCATTTTATCTTCTCCTCTAGGACCTCCTCTATTTTCTCTTTCCCAAATCCTCATACCCGCAGTACGAATCATTTGTATTTCTTCAGAAGAGAACAGTATTTCTAGGATAGAATTTAATTCCTCCCACGTAAAGATGTTAGGCCCTAAAAATTGGTCTAATTGTTGGGAGATGCCTATTGGGTCTTCTAATAAGGTCTTAATTTCTTTCTTAAAATTTCTAACTTCAGAGGCGGTTAATGGGGCATTCACAAAACCAATACCACCTCTGCCCCCCCCATAGGCACTTCTCTCAGAGGAAACAACTTTTCAGTTCTCCCACATTCACCTTGAATTTTCTTTGCTTGGAATCTTGTATTATACTGATGGCTTGCTACAAGCTCATCTGGTTCAATTAATTTCTTTTCCTCTATATCTTTACAACAACAGGCCTTTTTCACTCCCTGACCTTTTGTTTGCAAACTTTCCTCCTGCTTGTGACTCTCAGTATGTTGGGGTACAGGGGATAAATAAAAAGGAGTGTTTTGTGATGTTCCAGGAATAAGAATAGGGGAAGAGGTACTTTGGGTTATGGGCTGAAATATGGGGGAAAAATAAAAAGGAGTATTTTGGAAAGTTTTGGGAGCCAAGATTGGGGTATGGACACTCTGAGTGGTACTAGAGACCAGTGTCTGGGTACTTGAGGAACCAGAGGGACTCTGCAAAACTGAAGGAGTACTAGAATGGGCAGGTTCTGGTATATTTGGGAAAGGAGATGATACAGAAGAGGGGATGCTGGGAGCAGGACAACTTGAATTAGAAGGTTGAGGTGATTTTAAAACTCCTGTGGAAGCAGATACTGAAATTTCATCCACCTCGTGAGATGGTACTGAGGGGTACAAGGTTGGAGGGGGAGGAGGAAGGTGGTCTATAGGAGGAGTCGGTTGAGGAGGTAACAGGAGGTCATCTAAGGGATCAGGAGGGGGAGGCGGAGGAAGATGGTCTAAGATGGTCTCCGTTCTGGTAGCCCAGTTTCTTCTTTTTCTTTTTCTCTGGATATTTTATATAATTTTATTTCCTCTTCCTGTTTGTCCCTTTCTAACCAACATTTAGCATATCTAATCTCTTCGTCACAAGGTTCTATTCTGGTATTGACATATCTAATTAATGCTATACATAGCCATCTTTCTTTTGTCCCATACCAGGGCCAATAAATAGGTCCTTCAGCAATACTCTCTTTAGGCCATATTTCTGTACAGTGTCTTATCATTTTTCTCTTATCTAGATACTTCATTCCCTCATTAGTATCCCAATTTATTAAAAGTTCACCTAAAGGACTACTAGGAGGTATTTTCTTAAAAACATCCTTCCCTTTTCTCTTCATGCTGGCACTTTTCCCAGCACACTGTCCCATCTTTAACTAGCAATTGGTATCCAAATATAATTTTTTTTTTTTCCAATAAGGGATATGTATTAGTTACAAATGAGGAAGTTGCAGAGGAATGGGCGGGCTCAGAACAAGAAGCTCAGGAGCTGATGTACAGCAGACGTGCTGTAAGCAGTACTTGTGTACTCGTGGTAGTGTGGCCTTTTTCCCAGTGGACTGAAATGAAAAATTTCTCAAGCTCTTTTGCTTTTGGGACCTGTAGGTCTGAAATGACCAAATATAAAGAAAGGCAAAACAGTAGGTTTGGAGGAAACAGTAACACTTTTTATCAATAAAATGGTTGATTTAAAGGGCTGTGGCTGCTCTTATGTATTTGTGGAGTCTAACATAATTTTTTTTCTTTCTTCTTTTTTTTGGGTTTTTTTTTTTTTTTTTGGTCCAATGTACAGGTCTACTTGTTTATTCTGAGCCTTTGGAAAATCATTGTGGCATTTAGAAAAGAAAATACCCTTAGGTCCTGGATTTTCTGATACTGCTGGAATACTGAGGGATTGTGGTTTACAGCAGTCACAATGAGTGGAAGCTCGAGTATTGCTGGAAGCAGCAGTCGACAATCTAAGATGGCACTGAGAGTGCAGGACACCAACAAGACGGATCTTCAGACACCTCAGCTGTAAGTCTGGCTGGTCATGTTGCTAAAAATAAGTATATAAAACTAATTCTGAAGAGATTTATCATAGTGTGTTTGAGTGTGAGTAGCAACTGAGGGGAAAAAAACAAGACAGTGAGAAGAAGGCTCCCTACAGCCAAGGGTGTTTGCACATGTGCTCCAGTTTTGCAAAAATACTTCCTTTCTGTGTACTTGTGTCATGTTTCAAATTGTAACACTTTGTTACATGTTTCTGAGGAGATAGCTGGATGCATCAGTTAACCTTTCTAAGATGTTGGGGGATGAAGGCGCTTAGGAATATATGACTGTTTGTATCACTCTTGTATGAGCTATGTATGGTCTATGCTGGGGTCTATTCCTATGTCTATTCCTTTTAAATATTCCTTAAATATTTTAGATTCTATTTACAGTCCTGTACTATAAGAGCTACTTACTATAGCTCTTGTATGAATTGGTAGTAGTAGTCACTTGAATCTTTTTCTGCTCCTCAGGAAGGACAGAAGCACCTTTGAGAAGCTGAGCATGAGCAAACCTACATCTGTAGCTTCAGAAGGAAAAGCCAGCTGTTTGGGGAACAGGTATGGATAGCTTTTGTTGTCTGCACTGTACATTAAAACAAAAATGGTCCTCTAATTTTGGTATTTTTCTTTCTTGACAGATTTTCACTATAGGGAATGATGGATCTGAGGCAAGCAGACCTTCAGGTCTGCCTTCCTCCAGTCCTTGGTCGCTAAACAATAATGCTCTGGAGCAGGAATTGCTTTGGGAGTTGCTTTTTTTTTTTTCTTTTGGGAATGATGTGCACTGCAGACCTTAAGAGTATCTCAATACATTTTCTTGTTTAAGGAAGAAAGACATCTGAAGTATACTCTGCATTAGTTTCCTCTCTCTAAGATACTAACTTTCCAAAACTCTATAATCTTTCTACTTAGCTCATGACTTTCTGTGTTATGGGTATCTTCTTGATAGTACCCCATTGTTGCAGGGGTTATTCCTTTTAAATATTCCTTAAATATTTTTAGAGTTTATTTACAGTCACCAACATTATTTTTTTTCATCTTTGGGGTATTTTTCTGCTCTCTAAAAGTTTATTTATTTCAATAAAATGAAGAAAGTATTCATCTAGGATGCAGTAATCTTTGTTGTACTTATGGCATTGTGACTTCCAGGGTGATGATGTTTTTCCAATGACCTTAAACAAAGAGAAAACTTCAAGTATCACTTTGTATAACAAATGGAAAGAAAACATAAAGCTAGCAGTTGTGCCTTAAACATGAAGAGAGTTCTTCTTTCTATGTATTGTCACAAGACCTGTATTCATTGTCTGTCCCTAGCGCGAGCGGGGCTGGAGGGTCAAGCAGCAGCCTGTACGGTGTGTTTGGGACAAAAAAGATAAAGGATCCCAGGCCCCTTCATGACAAGACATTCATCCAACAATGTATCCAAAAGCTTTATGAGGTAACATATGAACTTGTTCTGCATGTATGTTATGAGGTGTAAAATGTGCTAGGCAAAGTGGTTATTTCCCTTGGTTTCAACTATAAATTTTATTTAGTGACTGGTATTCCGTGTTTCTTTTGCACAGTTCCTTGTTGAGAATGCTTATGCCCACGATGTTTCCGTGAAATCACTACAATCTCCATCAGTTAAGGACTTTTTAAAGATCTTCACCTTTATCTACAAATTCCTCTGCCCTTCTTATGAACTGCCTGACTCAAAATTTGAAGAGGAAATTCCCAAAATTTTCAAAGCCCTTGGGTAAGATGATTATTGTTAGTCTCCTGGGCTGAATAGATATGCTATGGCTAGAAATTTAAAAGCTAAGAATTCTGCATTGATAGTTGGGCGGAATGGATAGGTTTATTTATTCAGATGAGACTCTAAAAGTACAATGTTGTGATTGTTTTGTTTCACTTTTGTTTAACTCTAGGTTTACTCTCTGATTTTCAGCATCTGCTATACATTTTATATTTGAATTTACAGAACTATAAGCTCTGGGAATCTTGCTTTGTCATGTAAAATTTAATTGATTATTTGTATAGAACTTTGGAGGACAAGGCACAATTTTCTTTTACAGGCCTTTCTGTTCATTTTGTTAGAATCTAAGAACTAAAATTTCCAGAATTTTGGATCAAGACAATTTAATTTTAGTTTAAACAAATTTAATTTAGTTTAAAATATGTTTTCCTGCAATTTTTCTCATTCTGCCTTCAAAGCAGAATGTGGAAATAACAAAATTACTGTTGAGGGGAGAAAAACACTAAGTAGCTGAGTGGTTTACTGCTGAATTTGTTCAGTGTTTGAAATCATTAATGCCCCAACATTGTCTTGGAAAGAAAATCCTCTGCCTCTTGATAACAGTGAATTTTCAGTCTCATTTAAAAAAAAAAACAGGGACTGTATACCCATGATGGTGTCAGAGTGCCAGGGCTCCTTAAATGTAGGTGCAAATCTTTTTTGCACACTTCTCAGCATTTTAATAAAGTTTTGTTTTAATCTATAACATTTGAAACTGCTGATATAGCTTAAAATGTTGAAAAGGATTCCACTCTGCTGCACCAAGGGTGTAATTCTGGATAAAATGACTAATTCTGACAAGTCACTTGAAGTTTTGGGAGCTCAAGGAGCATCTGGATGACACTCTGGATCATATGGTTTAGTTGTAGGCAGTCCTATGAGGAGCAGGGAGTTGGATTTGTAGATCCTTACAGGTCCCTTTCAGGCCATGTTATTCCATGAGTTGCAAAATGAGAAACCCATGATAATTGAATAGAATCGTACTGTAAGAACTCAACTAATTTCCTTTGAAGTACAGTAGAATTGAGTTTGCTCTTCCTTCTGTGCTTTCATCTACATAGAAAAACATGCTGCTTTGTTTTCAAAATGTGCTGGTTTGTTTTCATCACTGTCTGCCACAGCTATTAAAAGTGTATCTTCTTTGGCCGTACAGGTACCCCTTTGCTCTGTCAAAAAACTCCATGTACGCTGTGGGAGCACCACGAACCTGGCCTCAGATTGTGGCAGCTTTGATTTGGTTAATTGATTGTGTCAAGGTAATGTTTGTCTTAAGATAAATATTTTCACTTTCCAGGCTGGAATGTTAGTTTCAATACAGATTCAGTACGTATTTTCTACAAATCTTTGTTTAACATATATGTAAACATATATGTTCTTAGCTGTCATCTGGGAGCTGACCCTTGGCCTAATGTTTTGGTAACTTTTAAAGTGAGCTTTTCATGTTATATTATGATAGGGTTTTTTCTTTACATGTATGCACTGGATAAATTAATGTATAAAAGGAGGTGGCAAAATGCTGATCTGTACATACAATAAACGTGAGAAGTTAATGAGTATAATCACCGAATGGAACGTGTATCTCCAGCGCAAATGTTGTGACATCTGCCATTCTCCCCTAAATTTGAAATCTAAGGATGGGATTTTCAATTGAAATGATTCAAATGTTCTGTGATTCTGATACAGAGTGGCAAGTTTTTGGTTTGAGTGGGGTGTTTTTTATTTAATCTTGGTTTTGTTTGGTTTGTTTGGGTTTTTTAGTAGTCCTAACAGTTGTTGCTGCCAACTCAGGACTGAGCAAAATTTGGCATCTGTGACAGAAGTTGACCACTGCTGAATTGAGTGCCCAGGAAAACCCTGTCCTTTTCTGCTCAAAAGACACGAGAGAATTTGGCAGTGTTGACTGTCTAGCTCATGCCTCTTTACCTGTGTGTTTAGTCAGCTCAACACAGGTTCATTCCAACCTGCCTGCTGAAATCCTAATCCAGTGTTACTCTGCTTCTTTTCACGAAAACCAGCATGGAAACTAATGGATGTCTTCATGTTTGCTCTTTGTTGTGTGCACCTCTGCTTTTCAGCTGTACAATGCGATCAGGGAAAATGCACCATCGTTCGATGACACACAGAGCTGGGGAGGAGAGACAGATGATGGAATTGTACATAAAAAGGTACCATAAAAAGGAAATTAGTATCAGAATTGCTTAACTGGATTTTGCCATGTGCTGTAACAACACAATTTAATTACAGTTTAGATTGCTGGGTCATGTATTTATAGATTCTGTTCCCTTTTATATTCACAATGCTTTCTAGGAGGTAGAGTAGCATTGTGTAAAAAACCTGATCAACTATTTCCTGAGCAGGTATGATGATCAGTCTATTGGTGTAGACTGGGTATTAAACAAAATATTCTCTTTATTTTATATTCACCTTATTCTACAAGTATATACTGTTGTCCTTTGTCGAGAAAGGGCATCATTATGCTGTTTATTTTTTTAGAGTTTCCGAAATATTTTCCTTTAGCTCTCAAGACTTCTGAGGTTAACTGCAGTGCAGTATAAAGACAGTGACTTAATTCTAAATATAGTGACTTGTGTCAATATCTACTCAGTTTACTATGTAAAAATTGGTTGTAAAGTTTTATTTCTGAGCCACAAAATAGGGTGGCAGTATAATTTGAGCTCTTAATCCAACAGCTTGCTTTCTTTTTAATTTATCATGGATTATTAGAACTACTCAGATTTAACTCAGTGTTAAATCACAGCAGGTGTTTGGAGAGGGTTGCATTATAAGCTAAAACATTTAATTAGAAATTGCAAAAATAAAGTAAAATCATAATTTTGGACTAAGGTTACAACATGATGGTTGGCAACTAACAATGCTTTTAAACGAAATACGTTCTTCTACATTGGCACTTCTGCATATATATATAGATACAAAATTCACAATACTGGTGTAATTGCTTCTGAAGCATCTGTGACTTAGTGTCCAGCAAATTCTTTTTGGGTAACCTTTCTTTAATTCTAGATAAGAGTACTTTGAGACCTGCAGATCTGAATTTTAATGGTCATATTTATAGAAAAGGCCTGTTAAACAGAGCTGCAGTTTCCATAAACTAGCCTGAGAGAATCATATGCATCAAGATGAAAAATTCTTAAATATTCTATCTACAATATTTGTTAAATATCTTTTTAAGAAATACAGGATTTCCAGACCTTTCTTAGTGTGAATTATAGTTGTCTCCTTCTGCCTGAATATATAATCTGTTGACATTCTATGTTCAAAGGGAGGAAAAAAAATTAATTTTACAAAAGTACAATCGAAGCATTAAGGATATTTTTGATGTCTGTTTAATTCCACTGATTGAGTAGCTTTAGACTATCCAGATATTTTACAGGTCTTGGAATTGTTGAAATGAAAGATTTTTAAATTGCTTTCAGCTTTTCATGGACTACTGTGTGAAGTGCTATGATCTTTCCATGAAAGGGAGAGATACCTTTGAAGAGTTGGATGCTGAAGTGCAGTCAAAATTAAGTAAGTTTTTAAATTCTAAGTATTCAATTGTGTTACTGGTTTCCTTTCTCCTAGCATCAGTTTGTTCAGTTTATGAGTGAAAGTGATCTAAGGGAGTCTGAAACACCTAAGTATGTTTCAGTTACTTCAACTTAATGCTCTCTTTTTTAAGTGTATTTTGAGCAGTACAGATGGGTAGGTCATGATCTGCTATCAGCTGTAGCTGTGTCACCTGATTTTTTAATGTCTTTGTCACAGAAAACCAGTATACAATTCTTCAGATGTGAACTCCATCTATGCAGATGGCTCTTGTTTCTGTCTGGAAAAGCTAACAATTAAAAAAAAGAAAAATATTTTCAGAGGATGCACAGCTGACAAGAAAGTTCAGCTTTTGAAGATCTGAAAGCAGTCTGCAAGAGTTCCAAACTCTGTTGTGAGGGTTCTGTATGTGATTCAGCATGCACCTGTGTTTGTCTTCAGGGAGGTAGAAAATTATTGGGTTTTTTTGACTCGCTCATTTCACCACCTGCAGAAATACAAACACAATGTGAGAAAAGGAAGAAAAACATGTCTTACTTTCTTTGCTCTCCTATGAAAAGCCAGACTAAGGGCCCTTTGTTTGCAAACTGGGGCCATCAATTGGAGAGGAAACAAGATACCACACTGTTACTGGATATTGGGAAAAAATAATGATCCCATTTTTTGGCAAAGCCAAATTAAGTTGGGGAAAAGATGCCTCAAGAAGCAAGGAAGTATATGGATAAGAAAGAGGTTGTTAAGTAAGTTTGATTTGTTCTAGCTTCACAAGGTAGTCCTGACTTGTACACTCTCCTGTGGTGTGGGCTGCATGAGAGTTTGGAAACCCTTACCTCTTGGGAGTGACTTTGGCATGAGAACTCTTTCTGACATGAGGACCGAGAAACCCATTTCTCTTCTTGTTTCTTCTGGGGTTTTTGCCTGGTTACATTTTAATGAAAGGTTTTTCTGGTAAGTTTCTTGGTTGTTTTTAGTTATTTTTTAGTGAAAAATAATTATCTAGATAATGGGTATTTACTGTGCTGAAGCTCAAGTTCAGGTACTCAAAATAGGTGGTGATATTGAGATAAATTTGTAACTCGAGTCTCTCTTCTGCTCTCCCACAGAGGATTTATTTAATGTAGATCCATTCCAGATGGAAAGTTTAGAAGCTGAGAACAAAAGACTTCAAGAAGAGATTGCAAGACTAGAAAAAGAAAAGGAAAGTGAGCAGGTTAGTAAATTGTGTCTGTTTTTATGGAGGAGTTGAATTTTATAATATCGACCATTTCTGAATGAAGATACTTATGATACATAACAAATGGAAAAATTTCAGTGCTTTGAGATTTTAATTAGGCCAGATTTTTACAGACTCTATACTATTAGAGAACAAGGCTTTTTTCTGTGGAATCTTCAGTACCTATTTGTTTGATAATGTGCAGGTATTTACAGGTAATAAGGTCTTATATTGACTGAAATATCAATAAAATACTTGAACCAAATTTTTTAATATAAATGTCAACATTATTTTTTTCAAGTGTGTTGGTATTCAAATATGAGGCATGGGATTCAGTGGTAACAAATATATTTTATGGAAAATACTTTGCTTGAAACTCTGGATTCTGCTTTTAATACATCCTGAGTTTAAAAATGGGTTAGTGGCTGTGCAGGTGGCAAATTGAAATTCCTGCCAACTGTGCAAAATGTGCTGAGTTTATTCCTGGTTTTCCATGCCCCTGTTTCATCTGCCCTCCATGTATTATTAGAGTTAAGTTGTGGACTACCTGTAGTAAGAATTGTCTAAAGCACTGTCTGATGCAAATGAGAGACATAATGCTGAAATGCAAGAATCTTTTCAGCCTTCTTTGCTTTTATTTTAAAGGTGTCCTGACTGGACTTAGCTGTCACAGAGATAAAAAATTATTAAAGTTCTTTATTCTATATTTGTGCTGTTGATGTTGATCAATTACTCTACTGTCTTATCTGGAAAGTGAAGTCATTATTTTATATTTATCTAAGAGTGGTTGTTCTTTTCACCCATTTCCTAGGATCGTATAGCAACGCTACGAAATGTGAAATCGTCCCTTGAAGCAGACGTCCAGAACTACCAGGCTTATTTCGCTAAAATGAAATCTCATATATCCATCCTTGATCAAAAACTGGAAAGTGTTAATGATGAAGTTGAGGCAGCAGGTAAGGAGGACTTGATCACAGTCAGGACAGTGAAGCTAGAAATAGTCTTCAAATAATTGTAGTTCTTAGCTTGAGAGCAGAGCAAGGTACCTGGAGTAGCACGATGCTACAAATAAACTTTCCAGAATGGATTGCTAATAAAATTTTTTTTTTTGTCTGATAGCTCTCTGTACACTGGAGTAATGAAATGGTAATGTTATGTAATAACTGTGTCATTTACTCATACAATACAGAGGTGAGGTTTATGTATATAGGCTGGTATTTTATGTCCATTTCACAAATGTTTTATGTACTTAGAGGCAGAAGTAGAAGCCACGAAGCGGGAGAATGCCCGGCTCCGGCACATCTTAGATAACCAGAAGTACTCAGCTGCAGACATTGAGAGAATAAATCACGAGAGAAATGAGCTGCAGCAAACCATTAACAAGCTGAATAAGGAGCTGCAAGAAGAACGAGAACTGATGTGGAATGAAGAGATGAAATATGCTAGGAAGAGAGACGCGGTATGTGAAAACCCCACAACACTCAGAGGTGGCTGCCAGTTTTCATCATGCAAGCTTAAAATTGGATTCTTGATAATTTCTTTCCTAAATAATCGAACACCACCATACGTGTATCTAACCAGGCAAAACTGACAAGAATGGCCTCTGTTTACAGTATCTCTGAAAAATGTTGCGCTTTTTTCCCTTTTTCTGTTTTGCACTGAGTGGAAATGTACTTTTTTCCTGCATCGTAAGAGATGTGTCTAGAATATGAAGCATGGTAAGCTGTCACTGCTGTAGCATTTAGAGCTTTGATAACATTAGCATGCCATTGCTTTGATAACACAAGAAATTACAGGCTAATGTTAATATTTCAGAGCAAGGAAGTAAGGCAAAACTAGTGAATTTGAATCAATAGTTTTGCATGCATTTAGGGCCTGATTAGTTCTTTGTGTAGCAGTTGTAACATATTTCAAGGGCCAAGTTCAATCCCTTCAAACAGAGTGAAAAGATATAGTCCTGGAAGTGATGGGATTTAAAAGCTTCTGCTTTGCCAATTGGAGAACTGAAGAAAAAATTTCAAATATGTTTGGTAGGGTCACCCTTTATCAAGCACTTTTATCAACTTAAATCTTCAGGTGCAAGTATGAAGCATATAAAACTGGAAAAAAAACCCTGGGGTCTTTAATGTTTGCATTTAATAGCACTCATTAATTAGAAATTAAAGCATTTAATAAGCTTTGTTTAAAGGCATGCTCAAGTTAGTTTGTTGTTAGGATGTGTGGCTGTGTAGCATTTCCTGTCAAAACTAATGAGAGAAGGCATATTGACCTTATAACTGATCATTTGTTTAGTATTATTTTCCAGCACATTTTTAGTTCCCAATCAGCTAATTCTCAAAAACTTGAGGCAGGAAAAATTATGGCAGATGAATACGGAAAACCACAGGTGAAAGCATTCAGTGTTCTCAGCCATAGACACTAAGAAACCTCAGTGTGCAAACTCTGAACGAACCATAAAACAGTACCTAATGCAGCAAACTGCTGTGCTGGCATTGCATGCAGCTCTTGAATACTGTGGGGTAGCAAGGAATTATGGCTACAGAGAGCAACTCAGGAACTTGTTTAAAGTACTATATGAATACTTCTTGCACATCTTTTCACTTGTATCTCTTCTATGATTTGTGCCCTTTTCTCCTCTGAGCAGATTGAAAAGCAACTGGCAGAGTATCATAAACTGGCTCGAAAGCTGAAATTAATTCCAGTAAGTGCTGAGAATTCCAAAGGCCACGACTTTACCATGCACTTTAATCCTGATGATTTAGGACCAAATTTCCTAGTCAAATACAGAACTCAGATCATGGTAAGTAGAATCAACACTGAAGGCTTTAGATAGCACTCACAAAAAAAAAGTGTTTCTTTGGGAATGCCGGGAAGGTCTCTCAATCTCACAATGAAATGTCATTGAAAAGCTTGTGTGATGAGTCACCATAATGACATTGCAGTATATGAAAGAGATTTGGTATGGGAGAATACAGTAGCCTAAAAAAAATAAAAGGGAAAGATGTACTGGGGTGCATCTTGGTTCAGATTAGCAAATTGCATTTGTTCAATCTTCTTGTATACGTATTACAGGCTCCCCTCATGGAGATCATCAACGAGACTGAGGAAGAAATTAGTAAAGCCACTCAACAGAAATTTACTCTGGAAGACACTTTGGAACAGGTGAGTTAGTTAAAGAAGATTAACACTAAGATACCAACCCTAAAACCTTATCTGCCTCTTTCATTCAACTTTTTGCATAGTTAAAGTGTGATGTGTTGGGTTGGTTTCTTGAATTACTTGGGTTTTTTCTGAGGACAAGTAGAGGGGGAGAAACTGTGAGAAAACTGCTTTTATTGTAATGGAACCTAAAAGTTTTTCTAAGAACTGAGGTCTTTGTTGGTTGAAATATCGTGTATTCCCTGAATTAAAGTTTATGTAGCTTACATATACTTGACCATAACCATTGGAAGTATTTGTTTCTAATAAGTTGCCCGTTCCAGTTGATTGTGTGGCTTACCATCACCGACAAATTGTCATCGGGAAGATTTTTAGTACTATTGGATTTGGGACAGATTGAAAGAAGGAGAATTTTATTTCCTCGTTCGTCTACCTGAGCATGGTGTTCTGCGGTATGGAATGTCCTCTTGGCCAGCTGGCCTCGCTATGCACCTTCCCAGTCTCTTGCCTGTCCCTGCCCTGCTCAGTGAGGGGCCCTGGGAAGCACAGAAAGCCTTGGACTGCTGTGCTAGCGCTATTCAGCAGTAGCCAAAACTTGGTGTGTTACCAACACTGTTTTAGCCCCTCATCCAAAACAAAGCATAACATAGGCTGCTATGAAGAAAGATAATGCCATCCCAGCCTAGCCTAGTTTAATGGTTTAACCTGTTTAACCAGGTGTGGTTTGTGATGGCATGGATTTATATGTTGGAATTCTTTTTGAACCATACTTCCTTGGTTATGTTTTCATCCTAGGTGAATGTAATGCTAGAGGACAAGAAACGCAGTGTGAAAATGCTGACAGAAGAAGCTGAAGAGCTGGATGATCTTTACCAGCAGAAGCTTAAGGTACAACTTCTTACACCTTGATGACAACTTATCCTTAATGATAGCCTTATCCTTAATTTTTGTATTTATCGATAAATTTTTGGGTTGCATTTTTGTTTGGGCTTCTGCCTTTGCCTTCTTCCTTCCCTCTTAGAGGATTTTTTCATTCTTTTCAGAAAAGTGATTTGACTGCCACCTTAACTGAATCAATTTTCACTTTCTTGTAAGAGAATCTGGCATCCTACTGTAGCAGATCCTGTAAATCATAAATTCCTGCATCCAGTAATAAAAGCAGCAACAATCATCTGACCTCAGGATATCTCCGGGCATGTGCTTGAAGGAAATTTTAGGATCAACAGAACCTGTCTTGTCTAATCGATTTGTATATAATAAATACATTTTTACAGTTTTTAGTAAACATGTTTAATCAGCTTCTGTAAAAACGAAGGAAAACATTGACCAAAAGCATGTTAAATTGTTTTAATGATCTCAAACTGTTACTTCCTTTAGCTTCCTTTGCCAGCACAGGAGCAGTCCCTATTCTTTTCCCCACTTGCAGTTCAGCAACAAAACATAACCCTCTCTGTTAACAACTGAGTGGCTATTTTGGTAGCTCCCAACTTCTCTGACAACACTGCTTTAGCGGGGCCGTGGTGCCCTGCAGAAAAATGTTCTTTGAACTACACCAATATTTACCATATATGCTCCTGTAAATCCAAACTCCTGTGCTACAGCCATGAAACAGGGCTATTTCGCTGCTAATACCTGCTGAGGCAGGTGTATATATAGGTTTATAAAGGCAATTAATTTCGTTTCTATTTTTCAAAACCACATGACATTTACCTTTTGATCTGTGCTCTTGCATATACTTTTCTCCAAAGTTAAGCTCATAAAATACACACTTGCCACCAGACGCTTAGTCATTTAATTCCTCTTCTAATATTTAAAATGCTGTTTGTAAGTCTTAAGTATTAAAATTATTTTTGAAGGATGATGTTTCAGTAATCTACCGAAGTTGCATGTTGAGTTGACGTCAGAATTTTGTTTGGTTTTGTGGACTGTATAGCATCAACAGTGTCATTCTCCTAGAAGAGATGATTATTTGGAATTATACTCTCTTTCAGACAAAAAAGAAAAGCTATTTTCTTACTCAGATGTGGTTGTATTTTTTAACCTAGAAACAGTTGTTCATAATGTGCCATTTCTAAGCTATTTAGACTATGTAAACAACACTTTGTGAGCTTTAACTCGGAAGGGAAAGTAGCTGCAACACAGGCCTTTAAATGTGGTTAAAGGAATAAAGAGATGGTTAGGCTTATTCTGGGATGGGGATGATACAGAAACTTTAGGTTTGGGAGGGATATCCTTGGGGCTTTTTTCAGTTCTGAACTTGGAACTATTTGCGTGAATTTTGAATTCAAGTATTAGGATATAATCAGGTAACAGAAAGAAAAAAAGATCCGAATTATACTTGAGAGAGGCCATTTTTTTTCTTCTCCTTCCTTATGACAACAGGAGATACAAGAAGAAGACAAGAAATACGCAAATGAACGGAAATTGTTTAAGAAGCATAAACAATTACTTGAGAGTGGTGTCTATGATGGGCTCAGTGAAGCTGCAACTGAATTGCATGATATCGAAAGAGAGTAAGGCTCCTAACTTCCATGTCTGCCTTGTTTATTTTGGTTTTTAAGGATAAAGATATTTTCTGGAATGTAACATACAGTTGTTTCATCAGGTATCCATCTCAGTGTGTTAATTTCACAAGTTAACAACTGAAAGATGTTTCTCCTCAACAGTATTTTGCTAAAATATTTGTCTGCTGTATCAGAACTCCTGTTTTCCGCGTAAGGGTTTTTCTTTAAGTTGAGCATTAATATATTGTAACTCGGTTCAAATTAATACTAATGGAAAAAAAAGTATGGCTAAACGTGATGATAAATCAGACTTGAAGTGATTGTTGTAAATGTCAGGAATTCTCCAATTATGGACATGACCTTCTGAGTATCTTTACCTTTTAGATATCAAGTCGTTTTGCTAAGAACAACAGAAGAGAACAGAAAAATTGATGCTAACTTGAGTCGTCTTGTAGAAACAGTTGCTACTCATATAGAATCTATAGTGGTAAGCTAAAATTTGATATTCAGAATTAAATCTCTCTAGAGACATTTTGCAGTTAAACACTTGGAAATTAGAGCTTACTCTTTCTAAGGAAGTATCAGTTATTTAGCTGCTACTAAGCCTGCGGATTCTAGTTAAATTTTCTGACAAAACCTTTGGTGTAAATAATCAGAATTGGTTGTTAAGTGTCAGCAGTAACATCCTGTCAGGTTAAACCTGCTTCTGAGAGGCGTCTTTCAGGAAGGTGTTTAACTGAAATCAGTTAACCTGTGCAATGACTGCTTAAAATGCTTTAGCAGAATCAGTAAAATACAGGCCATGACAGAGCTAATAAAGCTCTCTGTACCTCTTTTCTAGAAATACCTTGAAGAACAGAATGCAAGAATAGAAAGAGACGATGAAGAATTCATGCCTGAAGGTCTATTGTCAAACCTGACCAGCATCCTAGACACTTATAAAAAGAAGGCTGAAAGTGTCTTATCACTAGAAAGATGAAGATAAGGTTTTGGTCCCATTCAGTGCCATTGTTGACCATTTTAGCCCCATTTTAGTGCATTTTTTTGCTATTTTAGGGTAATTTGGAGAAATTGGGAGAAATTTGAGCAATTTCCTGCTCCACAGGGTCACTGAGGGAGCGGGCCAGGGACAGGTACTGCAGCTGGTGCTGGGGGAAAAAACAGGGAAATTGGTTAAAGATGGGGAAAATTGGGAATTTTGGGAGAAAATTGGGGGAAAAACCAAAAAAAAATGGGAGAAATTTGGTTAAAATTGTGAGAAATTGTGAGCAATTTGCTGCTCTGAGGGGTCCGAGAGACGCCAGAGCAGGGAGAGGGGCTGGAGATGGAGCTGGGAAAATGGGGAGAAAATGGTGAAAAAAGGGGGAAATTGGTTAAAAATGGGGAAAAGTGGGGAAAAATTGGGAAAAAAAAATTGGGGAAAATTGGAAGAAATTGGGGAAAAAAAGAGAAGAAATTGGGGGAAATTTGCTGCTCTGAGGGGTCCCCCTGGGAGCGGCCCAGGGAGAGGTGCTGCAGCTGGGGCTGGGAAAATGGGGAAAAAATTGGGAGAAATTGGGGGAAAAAGGGAAAAATTGGTAAAAATAGGAAAAAGTGAGAAAAAATGGAAAAAATTGTTAAAATTGGGAGAAATTGAGAGGAATTTGCTGCTCTGAGGGGTCCGAGAGACGCCAGGGCAGGGAGAGGGGCTGGGGATGGGGCTGGGAATTTGGGATTGGAATTTTGGGATCTGGGAATGGAATTTTGGGAATTCTGGGATCGGAATTTTGGATTCCCAAATTCCCACCCAAACTCCTCTCCAAAACTCCCCAAATCCATCCCTAGAATCCCCAAATCCCCCAAATCCACTTCCAAATCCCCAAAATTCCAATCCCAGTCTCCTCAAATCCCTTCCCAATCCCCTTCAAACCCCTTCCCAACATTCCCAAAATTCCCATAGCCCTGATCCTACAAACCCCATAGCCCTGATATCCCACAACCCCGAGCCCTGCGGGAGCTGCAGCTCCTCACGGTGCTGGGCCAGGGCCTCGTGGAACAGACCTGGGATGGGAATGATCCCATAAACCCTGACTGTATAAATCCCATAACCCTGATCCCAGCAAAAATCCAATTTCCCATTTCCATTCCCATTCCCAGCTTCCCATTCCCAGTTTCCCCAGCTCCATTCCCAATTTCCCAGTTTGAATTCCCACTTTTCCCAGTCCCAGTCCCAGTTTCCCAGTTGGGAATTCCCATTTTTCCCTGGAATTCTCTCTCACCATGAGCAGCCAGGATCTCTCCAGCCCCATTCCCAGTTCCACTCCCAGTGTCTCAGCCCCATTCCCAATTTCCCATTCCCAGTTTCCCATTCCCAGTTCATTTCTCAGTTTCCTTTTCCGAGTTTCCCAGTTTGAATTCCCATTCCCCATTTCCCATTCCCAATTCCATTCCCAGTTTCCCATTCTCAGTTCCAGTTCCCCCAGTTCCACTCCCAGTCCCATTCCCAGTTTCCCATTTCCATTTCCAGGTCCATTCCCTCTTTTCCCAATTTCCCACTCCAGTTTCCCAGTTCCATTCCCACTTTTCTCAGCTCACAGTTCCCAGTTTCCCAGTTCAGAATTTCCACTTTTCCCAGTTCTCCCAGCTCACAATTCCCATTTTTCCCTGGAATTCTCTCTCCCCATTTGCAGCCAGGATCTCTCCAGCCCCAATCCCAGTTCCATTTCCAGTTTGAATTCCCAATTTCCCATCCCACAATTCCCATTTTTCCCTGGAATTCCCTCTCACCATTTGCAGCCAGGATCTCTCCAGCCCCATTCCCAGTTTGAATTCTCACAATTCCCATTTATCCCAGTTCAGAATTCCCATTTTTCCCTGGAATTTTCACCATTTGCAGCCAGGATCTCTCCAGCCCCATTCCCAGTTTGAATTCTCCCAATTCCCAGTTCTCCCAGTTTGTAATTCCCATTTTTCCCAGGAATTCTCCCTCACCATTTGCAGCCAGGTGGACTAAAACAGCTGGACTAAACTAACGTGTTGGAGGGAGGAAAAAAGGTTTGCAATTTATTAATGTATTCAAAAGGCTGTTACAAAGTTTACAATTTCATTATTGGAAGGTTATAGAACTGCTTCACTGCTTCTGTACTGTGTTAAATAAACTGTATGTGCAAGGAGTAATAAATGAAATTGTTAATTTCAGTGCATCCTTAGGGAATAGTAAGAGGGAGAGTTTACATTATTTAGAGCTCCAAATGGATTTGAGTTTATATGCAGTAATAAATCTTAACTACATTGTTAATTAACCCTGCCTCAAGCCCCTTTTTGCCTTAGGAGTTGAAAGACACGGTGTCTGTTAGCATAACTCACCATTCATGCGCTTAAAGATGTTTAGGACTGGGAGAATTTGCCGATAATAGGGCACCAAGGCCTCCCCCACCACTTCAGCTGACACCACCAACCAGGTGCTGGATGACTTTCAGCGTGGTGCAGAGGACCTGTCGGTTACGAAGGTTCAGTGCATCTGCGATGCAAAAAGAACAACAGGCAGAAAGCAGAATTAATTTCTAAAATGTAAAGGGAGGGGGAGGAGTCCTCCAATGGACAAATTTAATTAAACTATACTCTGTTGGGAATTGTAAGTGGGCCTTTATTAGCCCAGCTTAGAAAGATCCCAAAGATGGATCTGTCAAATGTACTCCTGAACAGGCCAAAGTCTGCCCTCTGTAAGTCTAAGGCTGCAGGTCTGCTGACCTATCTCCTTCCTTCTCTGATAATTGAAAAGTCTATCATTACATGAACACTGTGCCCAAAAGGTCTGCAGCCACCACATCACCACATAGCAGCCAACCAGCTCCTGGCTTGATTATATTAGGCACTTTATAAACATTCAATTAGAGGCAGTCCCTGCCCCAAAGATACACCACTTTCAAATACCTGTTTATATTCTTAAAATCTGGTAATGATTTTACGTGTACTACCATCACTACAATCCATTCTCCCACAAGAATAAAAGGAAGGAAGGAAATATTAATGCAGTATATGAAAAAAGTATATTCCAATACATGGGAAAATATCAGTGGCATCTAGAGGTTAACATAAATTGAAGAAAGTATTCTTACACAGGATTAAAGCAGACCATTTAGGAATCTTGGTACACTACAGCTACATAGCCCAAATGAAGGGAAGACGCATAATATTCAAAGTATTCCATTTTAGAAAGCATTCTAGGCTGTTGCCTCTTGGCCTAGAAGTCTGCTGGATCTGTTATTGTGAAGACATGGATCTTCACAATAACTGCAAAGTGCACAACTGGTTTGCTTCTCAGTTAAAGATACCTTTCTGCTCCCTGAAGGATTTTGAGAGGACTTTCCTCCCTCATCGGTACATCTTTTTCTTTGGTCCTTTAACTACTGTAACATTCTCTTAAGCAGCAAAAAACTCCAACCCAATAAATTCACTCTGTTGCTTGGTAGTTTTGATGTTTTCTACTTTAATGGTATGAACTAAAGATTTTGCTTCTGATTTAGGATATACTTTTCCAAGAAATCCTCCAGCTTAAATAATAGCTCAATTGAAGTATATAATGAAGTATTTTTCATTCAAACATACGTTATTTCGTACTGCTATAGCTTTTCCAAACAAATATTTTCTGAAGTTCATAATAACTTTCTTAATTAAAGAAAATTTTACAATGATATCAGCTTAATATCTGATTTAAAAGCTGAGTTTGTGCTATTTCTACCATTCAAAGCCAAAGTAAGAGATAGTTATGAAATTTGAAAGCATATTCAAAACACCATGGTGCTGTTTATTAAAGCTTGTTACCAATGAGACAACATAAGATACCAATTCACTGACTTCAGCGAAGACTTTAATGCTGTCTAGCCTCTCTTCTAGGTCAGCCTTCACAAGGCATCAATGTTAATTCACTTTATTTTTAATTTCAGACAAATTTTATTGGTAATTCATGTAAACTGATGTAAATTTAGTGTTTCTTTTGTTAATTTCCATTAAGAGCAAAAGCTTTCCTTAAGATACACGCCACTTGTTTGCTTATCCATTTAGCTAGATGTTTACATATAAAGCAATAGAAATAATTATTTTAAAACATTCAAATCTTTTTCTTGAGTAACTCCTTACCTCTCAAAGACCTAGGAATTATATAAGTTGATATCTTTTATTTTTATGCGGCAGTTTGGAAAATCCTATCTCAGTCCCAGACATTGTCTATAATAGAAGCCACAGTTCTCGTCTGACAGATAAAATGGATAGATTCTATAGGTCAGGAAACATGACAGCATTTCTCCCAATGCACAGTGGATCTTTATCATGACACAATGTAGTTCCACTGAAGAGAACAGAGCAAATCACAACATTTTCTCCCAGATAGCACATTGATATCCTGAGCTTTACAGAATCGAATCAGTTTGCCTAAACTTCTGTCTCTTCTCAACTACTAACTCTAGATTTTGGTCGTTACGTTAAAAGTTATGTTGATAATGTAATTCTTCTCTTCAACTTCTTTTTCAAATACCATGTGAATCTATGCTTAGAAGTGCACCAACATTTCTGTTTTCCATTTAGGTCTTGCAAGCAAACATTAAAACCAATTTATTTTGCATTCATATCTCTCACTCAATTGGTAAATGAGGCAACAGTTTAGGACAACTCTTTGCCTGAAGCAGAACAAGATACCGTCCTGTGAGGTAAAAAGCACTCAGGATGAAAATGCTTGACTGTTGTGATCTACTAAATCCTGTTAACTAAGGTGCTATTTTAAATTCACAGACTTAGGTTCAAAGAAGTCCTAACATCAAATGTTCTCAAAATGCAATTGACTAAAGTGATACATACGTTTAGAAAATTTTGTTCAAAATCTTCAAAGTGCATAATACTTAACTAACTGTACTTACAGAATAGTATTATGCTAAACTTAGAGAACAGTAATGAAGACTGTTACAAAACACAGCATTTCAATCAAGAGTGAATAAAAACCAGAATAAGAACCTTGTGGTCTGTACCTTTTAAAAGTCCAGAAAGAGCCTGATCCAAATAATGCAGATGTACAAAAATTTCTTTCTGTACAACTGAAAGAATGATGTGTTACAGTGAAACCATGGGAAGGATAAATAGGGGGTAAGACATGAAAACTTTATGCCAGTTTTGTCATCAAAGACCTTTTTTTGTAAAGCCAATCTAAGGCACAGAAAATGCTAAGATACATAGCGAAACACTGATGCTTTCAAAAAACATGATATAGCAAAATATGGAAGGAAAAGTAATACACGGAAAATCAGAACACAACACGGAAAATCAGAACACAACACGGAAAATCAGAATTCAACACGAGCTGCGGGGTGGTGAAATGAGGAGGGGATTAACCCCAGGATGGAGCAAATAATGAGGGAATTAACCCCAAAATGTTCTTCACGCACAGCACCCTGTGAAAAATGTGTATTTTATGATTGGTTTTTCACAAATATTCAAATGAATATTAGATGCGTTGTGTTAGAAAGTGATGCTGGATTCATTCTCTTAAGTAGGGTGGTAAATAGAGTTTGAGGTTATAAAAAATGTTACAATAAAAACCATACTATATAGGAATTTTTTTTTTTAAAGAAAGGACTCTGAGATAGCAGCCCCAGGACATCTGAATCTTTCAGAGCAAAATGAATTTATTCTGATTAATTTATCAGAAGAAATGAACTTCTTCCCACCTCTGTTAAGATTCAGAGGAAGAAGCTGAGGATGACCAGACAGAATCCTGTGTTTGAATGGAATTTGTGCATCATGGATGAGGTGTATGAATATGCAATAGGTTATTGTCTTATTTTAATTTACTTTTTTTTTAAATTACTATTTTTAATTTTTATTATTACTTTTATTTTGAAAGTTAATCCTTTGTTAATGCGTGTCCTTTTTCGGGCTTATTTTGCCCAGAAAAGGTACCCAGACTGTTCATAACTCTTTGCTTTTATCTCATATTGTCCTAATTCAAATTGTCTATTACTCTAACTGTGTTCCTATTTTTATAACCATTTTATTCCTATGAAACTTTTAAAATTTTAAAAACAATTGACTGGTGTTTTTCACACCCCCTTCTCTCTGTGACATTCCCTCAGCATCACCAGCACAATCAGAATTTAAACCCTGTAATCAGCACCAGGTTCTCACTCGCGCAGGTGGCAAAACCCCAAATAAAAACCCCTCAATTTCTCCATTTCCAGCCTCCGAGCCCAGCTGGCCGCTTGGGTCCCACCCAGCATCAACATTTCAGTGCAGGTCACTGCAAACTCCTTGTGCTCTGCCGAATGACAGAGGCACAGCAGCGAGAAGGAGCAGAGAATTCCCCTGGCAGGTGTTCAGCAGTCATTTGCTGAAAAGCTGCAGGAAAAAAACAAGAAAAATTCATTTTTTAGCTCTGACAATGTCATGACCGCTAAGGCTGATGCTGGGAATAAAAAGGTGGATTTACAAATATTCCCCATTTTGGGGTGGCTCCAATTCCTGAGGAAACACCTCGGAATTCTTGGAGGAAAAAGGAAAGGGAAAGGGAGAGGAAAAAAGGGAAAGGGAAAGGGAAAGAAAGGAAATTTCAAGGAAAGGAAAGGAAATTTCAAGGAAAGGAAATTTCAAGGAAAGGAAAGAAAAGGAAAATGGAAAAGGAAGGAAGGGAAAATGGAGAAGGAAGGAAGGAAGGAAGGAAGGAAGGAAGGAAGGAAGGAAGGAAGGAAGGAAGGAAGGAAGGAAGGAAGGAAGGAAGGAAGGAAGGGAGGGAGGGAGGGAGGGAGGAAGGAAGGATGCAAAGCTCCCTGCCACCAGATCAGGATCTGATGAAATGAATTTTTGCTCACAGAGCTTCCAAATAACAGCAGTTAAAAGCTGGGAAATGCAGCAGGAAATCAGCAGCTTTGGGGTAAAATTCCATAAATTCTGCAAGACTTATGGAGGCATTCAGGGATGAACACTCAGTGATAAACAGGTTTTAATGGTAAATATAAACAGGTTTTAATGGTAAATATTAAATGGTTTGGATAGGAAAGGACCTTAAAGCTCATCCCAATCCAACCTCAACACCTTCCAGGTTGCTCCAACCTTGGACATTTCCAGGGATGAGGAACCAGAACCCCCCTGGGAATTCTGTGCCAGAGCCTCAGCACATCCATGGCTGAGGAAGGAAGGAAGGAAGATGGAAAGCTCCCTGACTCAAGATAAGGATCTGATGAAATGAATTTCTGCTCAGAAAGCTTCCAAATAACACATAGATGTTTGTACGTGGCTGAGGGTTTGGTCTTCAGCCTGCAACCAGAAACAGCCAAAATCAACAAAAAAACACCCAAAAATCACCCAAAAAACTCCAAAATCTCCCAAATCTGCCTTCTTTTCCATACAGGGCACACAGATCCAGGCAGAAGGATTAAACACAAGCAGCTGCAGGGTGGGGAAACACCAAAAATGAACTCACAGCTGTGCCTGCCTGAGGGTTTGGTCTGCAGCCTGCAACCAGAAACACCCAAAATCACCAAAAAACATCCAAATCACCCAAAACCCACCAAAATCAACAAAATCTGCCTCCCTTTCCACCTTTACCCTACAGTTCCAGGCAGATCTCTCCAGGCAGAAGGATTAAACACAACCAACTGCAGTGCAAACACCAAACATCAACTCACAGCTGTGCCTGCCTGAGGGTTTGGTCTGCAGCTGCAACCAGAAACACCCAAAATCACCAAAAAACACCAAAATCACCCAAAAAATCCAAAATACGAAAATCTGCCCTCCTTTCCACCTCTGACACACAGATCCTGGCAGGCCCCTCCATTTCTGCTTCACACCCAGCTGCAGGGTGTGGGGAAACACCAAAAATCCAATCATAGCTTCCCTTACCTGGCTGAAGTTTTGGTCTTCAGCTGTGTCCTGGGGTGACGTTATGATGCTTGTATCCCCATTCATCTGTTCTGTGCCTTTAAGACCGGCTCTGAAGAGTGGAAGTTTGTTTGGGTTTCTCCTATCAGGGACACAGAGATAGGCAGTACATAGGGCTGTTTTTCACTTCTAGCTTGCAGCTTGCTGCTTTTGCTTGCTTGCTTTCCTGCTCTTGCTTCTGTTCTCGCTTTTGCTTCTGCTTATTAGCTAGTTTAGCTAAACAGTCCAAATTCCTTCCCGGACTGTTTCTCCTCTCCTGTTCCTGTGACCATCTCGAACCTGCTGCGGACTGGGACCCAGGAACACCGAAGGTTTGGCTGCAGCAGCTGCCCAGCGCCGGAGGGACTGAGAACAGAGCAGCCACCCCTGAAAGAGACTTTCTGATTTTGTCATCTTTCTCAGCGGTGACAGCTGGTATTGTTCATTTAGTGTGCGGGGGGTGCTGTGCCAGTCAAATAAACAGGTTCTTTCCACCTCTCTCTGAGGAATTTCTTCCCGATCCAGTTGGGGAGAGGGGCCGTGTGAGTTTTGCTTTCTGGAGGGGCCCTCCATTGCAGATTATTTCACAAATTTGCCGTAAACCAGGAAACCCTGCCAGGATTCTGAGATTCCAACCCAAACCCTGCCAGGATTCTGAGATTCGAACCCAAACTACATCAGAATTCTGAGATTCCAACCCAAACCCTGCCAGAATTCCGAGATTCCAACCCAAACCATGAAGGAATTCTGAGATTCCAACCCAAACTACATCAGAATTCTGAGATTCCAACCAAACCCTGCCAGAATTCCGAGATTCCAACCCAAACCATGAAGGAATTCTGAGATTCCAACCCAAACTACATCAGAATTATGAGATTCCAACCAAAATCATGAAGGAATTCTGAGATTCCAACCCAAACTACATCAGAATTCTGAGATTCCAACCAAACCATGTCAGGATTCTGAGATTCCAACCAAAACCATGAAGGCATTCTGAGATTCCAACCCAAACCGTGCCAGGATTCTTAGCTTCCAACCCAAACTACATCAGAATTCTGACATTCCAACCCAAACTACATCAGAATTCTGAGTTTCCATCTAAAACCCTGCCAGGATTCTGAGATTCCAACCCAAACTGTGCCAGGATTCTGAGATTCCAACCCAAACTACATCAGAATTCTGAGATTCCAACCAAACCCTGCCAGAATTCCGAGATTCCAACCCAAACCATGAAGGAATTCTGAGATTCAAACCCAAACTACATCAGAATTCTGAGATTCCAACCGAAACCACGCCAGGATTCTGAGATTCCAACCCAAACTACATCAGAATTCTGAGATTCCAACCAAACCATGAAGGAATTCTGAGATTCCAACCCAAACCATGAAGGAATTCTAAAATTCCAACCCAAACTACATAAGAATTCTGAGATTCCAACCAAAAATACATCAGAATGCTGAGATTCCAACCCAAACTACATCAAAATCCAGAGATTCCAACCCAAACCATGCCAGGATTCTGAGATTCCAACCCAAACCATGAAGGAATTCTGAGATTCCAACCCAAACTACATCAGAATTCTGAGATTCCATCCCAAATCGTGCCAGGATTCTGAGATTCCATCCCAAATCGTGCCAGGATTCTGAGATTCCAACCCAAACTACATCAAAATTCTGTGAATTCCAACCCAAACTACATCAGAATTCTGAGATTCCATCCCAAATCGTGCCAGGATTCTGAGATTCCAACCCAAACTACATCAAAATCCTGAGATTCCAACCCAAACCCTGCCAGGATTCTGAGATTCCAACCCAAACCATGAAGGAATTCTGAGATTCCTACCCAAACTACATCAGAATTCTGAGATTCCAACCCAAACCATGAAGGAATTCTGAGATTCCAACCCAAACTACATCAGAATTCTGAGATTCCAACCCAAACCATGCCAGGATTCTGAGATTCCAACCCAAACCATGAAGGAATTCTGAGATTCCAACCAAAACCATGCCAGGATTCTGAGATTCCATGCCAAATCGTGCCAGGATTCTGAGATTCCAACCCAAACCCTGCCAGGATTCTGAGATTCCAACCCAAACTACATCAGAATTCTGAGATTCCATCCCAAATCGTTCCAGAATTCTGAGATTCCAACCCAAACTACATCAGAATTCTGAGTTTCCAACCGAAACTCTGCCAGGATTCTGAGATTCCAACCAAAACCATGAAGGAATTCTGAGATTCCAACCCAAACCCTGCCAGGATTCTGAGATTCCAACCCAAACTACATCAGAATTCTGAGATTCCAACCCAAACCACGCCAGGATTCTGAGATTCCAACCCAAACCATGAAGGAATTCTGACTCACCTCCATGGCTTGTACTAATTCAGATTTCATTCACATGCCATGAGTGGTCATATATTTTAATGAAGCTTTTTGCAGTAAATACAACCCATGTCAGAAACTTTTTAAAAACCAAAAATTAAAATTAGAACTGGATTGCTATGTATGATTGGGAATATTAATTCATCAGGTTAGTGCTTATTTACTCAGGAGCCTTAAACTACCTTTGTAACTCCTGCTCTGCATTTTCAGGGGTCGTTGTTGGACAGAGAGCTGTGGAATGTTCACCCAAAGTCAGCCTATGCTGGGACCTTGGTAAAGTCCAGCTGTAAACAAACACTGATCCAGCTGTAAACACTGATCCAGCCTAATCACAGCAGTCTGGCTCTTATGACATCAGACTTCCCCTTCTGCCTCACCAGTGCCTTTGGAAGGCTCCAAGCAGCTTCCACTTACCTGGGAAAGCAGCCCATGGTAGCCCCTTGGCAGAACAGACACTGCTTGGCCAGTGATGGCACATTATAAACAGCAGGGGGAAAGTGTTGATTTTTCCATCAGAAACACCATGAAAGAGTCCTCCTCTGAAATATCTCTGTCTGACATCCCAAAACCAAAAACACCATGGCAAATGATTAACTGTAGTGCAGAGAGAGGAATAATTATTTTCCAGAACAGCAGACATGTTTCTTACCCTTTGTTCAGTGGTCCCAACAGATGTTGTTCCCTGAACTGGACTCCCCCTACTCCTCTGGGTTTGTGGTTTCACTGAAGAGCTAAGTCCCACAGGATGACTCCGTTGATTGAATTGACAGGTAAGTGGTGATCTGAACTAAACCCATGTTAAATCAGCTGATGATCTCCTGGGTCTCAAAACAAAGAAATGATACAATATTGGTGAAGGTAGGTTTTCATTTTAGAATAAAAGCTTTGTCAAATTCAAGCTTCGCACAATTTGTAGATCTGATCTTGTATAAATTGAACCTTTAGCACTTGCTTTAAAATATGCCTGTACTATTTTTTTTTCATACTGTGGAATCTTCCAAGAAATCATAAACAAATTATCATTCAGCAAAAGCACTGATAACAAATCTGACCTGTCTGAAGGCCTAGGGACAGGTTGCCATGGCCAACTCTACAGGGTGCCAAAAAAAGAGGCAGAAGGAAAACAGACATTAATGAGGAGCTTTCCCTATCCTAGAAAAATCCCAACAGGAGAGGCCAGCACCCTGCCATCAGCTGAAGGCAGACCTGTGCTTTATCAACCTTCTTTCCAAGGTCTGGTTTGATCTCCATCCGATGGATCTTAAGGAAGGACGGATTGAGCTGCTGCCGTTACAAGGGGAGATGAATGCAGCAGCTCCGCCAGAGACAGATTCTCAGAGTTAGGGAAGTGTTTGGGGCCTGAGCAGGAGGCCCCTTGGAGGTTTCCTTGCTCTGAGGCTAGATTTCCATGTAGGAAAACTGGAGAAGAGAATTCACTTAAGAAGAGCTGCTGGTTGGAGAGCCTCCTTGGAGGTGCACTCAGCAAGGCAGAAACTGTGACAGAAATCAGCTCCTGTCTCTGTGGGCACTCAGCCTCCAGCCTTTACAGCCCATCTGTCCCTTCCAGAAGCAAGCACAGTTTTAGGGAATTTGTGTGACAAAAGCCTGCAAGGGAACTCCTGTCTCTTTTCATCTCTCTGTTCCTTCTTCCAGCCCTGCTAGACTTCCCCCATCTAATCTAATAATCTATTAACAAAGACTTTTTTTTTTTTTTTTTAAATTCCCCCCAGAGCATGTAGTTCTCAGCCTCTGAGAGTGGCAGCTGATCCCTAAACCTGCCTGCTGTTCCCTGAGCAAAGGGCAGGCTGATCCCTCACCCACCTGGGCAGGCTTCCTGCTGTGAAGAGCATCTCCTTGGAGCAGAGAGCAAAGAGCACCCGGGCCTTTGTACACAGCAGTGACCTTGGGGCTGGGCACAGTGACCTGACCCAGGAGCAGCCTCAGGGGCGCCCTGCATCTCAGGCAACTGTGGGAAATGTCCATAAGTAAATAAATAAAGCACAAAATGCTTACACCCTGATTCCTGTGCCTGATGTCCCAGGCTGAAAGCAGCTCTCCCATCTCCCACGCAGACAGAAGTGGGGCAGTCCCTGCTGTCTGCAGGAAATGCTCTGAGCCCTCCTGCCCTCTGCCACCAGCCCAAATGTCCCACCCACACCACAGAGCTGCTCTGGAGTCAGAGCTGCTCTGGGGCCAGGCTCTGCATATCCAACAGGGGGCATGGAATATTTCTGAGGAAAGAAGAGTCCTTGGCAAGCCAACTTTTGTACCACTCGGTATTAACTGATTCTCCATAAAACTTCATTTGTTTCCTGTCTAATTCTGCCTAGCACGAACAGTTTTAAACAATCTACTGCAACTTCTCTACTTGCTTGCCTTTCATTTTCTCCAGAAATTAAATACATTACAGCAGCATATCCTTAATGTTTATTATAGAATAAATGACTTATTCAGACATAAAAATACTTTGAGCCCTGTTGTGATACGTACAATGGTGTAATAGATAACCCAAATTCAGACAGCAAATGTGATGCCAGAAAACAGCAATACATATTTTATTGGGAGAAACTTGTGCTCTTCAGATGTGGCTTTGATTTAATATCTCTTTGGGCACTGTAGTTTAGCTGATTTAACTTTTAGTCAAGAAGATGAGTAATAAGGATTTAAACTATGTGGTTTTCAAACTGCAAATTAGTTATCTGACTGGTTTTCACTTACAAAAATGTAAAATTACTGTAGTATTTAATTTACTGGTATAGCAAACAATGCCTTAATCAATTTAAATTTCTTCTTCTCTTTTCATTCTTTCAGTAGATTAACAGAGTTGTATAAACTGAATACTGTTCATTCTACTTTGACTGAGCTTTTAGACTGAAGGAAAGGAGGTGACCACTCAATGTAAATGTGAGGGGAAAAATTCTTTCTCAAATTAGGATCTCTTCACAGATCCTGATCTGATTTGTACTGTTGCTGAAATCAAGCCTTTGTAGACCAAGAACATTGTGATCACAAGATGAACTTCTGAGAAGATAGCAAAATTAAGGCATGCATATCAAAAATAATGCATCAGGTATGTCTTTCAGAATGAAGATAATGGATGAAACCTACAGTGATCATTGGGAAACCTCAATGAAATAAGAATATTTTCATACTGGAGCAACACATTTCTAATTTGATATTACTTTCTCAGTAACCTTGACTAAATATTACAGAGTGAAAGGTGGACATCCTCAAACATTTGCCTGTAATATGGAGAACAGACTGTGCCCATTGGAGGAGCTGAATCAGTGCAAGATCCTTTGCATTAGAAGCACATCTGGCATTCCCCACGGCTGCCAAGCAGATGTTTTAAGGAAGTCACCTTAAGGAAGGGTGAGAAGATCCATTTTGGCAATGGGAGCCCTGCCCAAAGGGTCAGTGAGCTGCTGGGCAGCCCTGGGCACACACACACACTGCTGAGCTCTGCACACTCAGGCCCTGCCAAGCCCTGGCACCAGCCCAGGTGAAGGAGCCCCTGCTCCATCCTGCCCAGGTGATGGACGCAGGCACACACAGGGGCACAGAGGGGAGAGCCAACAGCCCCAGAGCTGCATTCATCCAACATCCAAGCACAATTCCACTCTGCATTCCCTGCCTTGTTACCAACTGAGCTGCTGTGGCTGTAAATCCATGGGCATGGCTGATTCCCCAGGAACTGAAATAAATGGCTGCTCCTTTCCTGCCCTGCCAGGGCTGCACAGCCAATGGAGTCCTAGAAAAGGGAGCTGCTCCCAATTCTGGCTTACCAGCACTGGCATCAACTCAGCTCTCCCTGCAAAACCTTCATGGCTGATGAGGCAGAGAGCAGCAAAGGCAGAGCTTTGGCTTTCAGACCACAGATGAAGCTTCCAAAGGTTTCTTCTCTTTCTTTTGTCTGACAATTAAAAACAGATTAAAGCAGAGTCGCTGTAAGCAGCACATCTGCAAGCACAAACCATCTTTATGCTGCACACAGGCAGAATCCCACTTGGAGGTGGAGCACTGAGACACAGAGTCCCTTCTCAGAGCCTGTGTATTTCAGAGAAGTGTTTTAGAGAGCTCTCTCCACCCCACTGACGGCATCTCTGACATGGCATCCACTGCCACAGCCTGCTTTCCTGCTGCTCTCCCTCTGCTGTGTCTGACAGCATTTTTAGCATTTCACTGACCTAAAAATGGCTTCTGCCTGTTCCTGAAAATGCAAAAAAAGGTTCCACTAAAAACAACACTTAGGGGGAAATGAGGATTAAAGAGCAGGCAGCACTTAAGCCATGTAAATGTGAGTGATGTCAAGCTGACTGCAGTGACAGAGCTCAAGAGCAATCTAATGGTGCTTTCTGCTCTTTCAAGTGAAGCACTTAAACACTGCCATGTAAGGCTGTTTAAAATGCACATTCTGTGACACTTTATTCAAGCTGCAGTAGTGGTTTGATAAATCCCCTATTCTGACTGGCACACAGCAAAAGATCTCCCACATCTCTGTGTGTTGAGTCCTGTAAATTTAACAGCATTTTTTTTTACGCTGTGTATCCTGCAACATTTCTGTGCTGGAAAACCTCAACTTTTAAAATCAGTGTCTCTAAAAGTTTTGCTGTACCCTGCAGCCAGACCATAACATGTGGCACATTTGAAGGCCTAAAATTTGCAGCTTTAAAATTTTTTTGACTGGAATAATTAGATACTGCCCTGTATGCCTGCTACAATGTTTTGCACATAAATTACTTATAAACCACTGTGAGATTCAAACACGAATTTTACAGGGAAAAATAGGTATTAACTCCTGTGAGTAATTTAGGCATGTCAAAACTATAAATTGTTGCCTTACTTTTTTCTTTTTATGACTTGTGACACAAGAATGGATTACCTTACTGTTTTCTACTTAGGTTATGATTTTTGTCATTCAAACAAAGGCAGAGCAAGAAAGAATGAAAATAAATTATTATGATTCAATGTAAACCATTTGCTGATAGTCTTAAAAAGGAAATTAATAGAAAAAATACATTCCTAAATTTCAATTCTAGTAATGAGAACTGTAACCTTAAGGGAAAAATCATGTAAAATGAACTAATGTATATCTAGTTTTGGTACAATTATTTAATTCTCCATGCTGCAACATCTGACAGCAACTCAGATACAATGACCTTGAAGTTCTAAAAATAATGACTAAAATTTTTATCTTTCCTCTCCATTGTTACAGTTCAGTGTCACTACAATTCACTCACCTGGTGCCATTTTCCCAGTTGGTTGTAATTCTTGTCACAGAAATGAAGAATTTGAAACCTTTCCCAGATCACTTTTAACATTCTGCATTTGGTTCCATTGCTAAATTCTATCCCCACATTCATCTACAGGCACAATCTCTGAATACATTTTGTAAGGGCTCACTGAGCCAATCAAGTGAAATATGGAATAATAACAAAATGAAACTTCTCTTTCCTTGCTGAATGGTGTGTTACCACAAATCACTAGAAGACATCCCAATTCTTATAAATCACACTGCACCAGGCATAAGAAGGGGGAATGACTCAGGAGAAAAGGAAAATATCATTGGTGTGCTCTTAATGTCAGAGTCACTGGTAGATGCCTGCAAGTGTGCCTGCACTGTGACATGCAGGTGTATTTCACTGGTTGTGCAAGAGTATCAGGTGCTCTATTTTAACAGCAGAATGATGCTCCAGTAACTCTGCATCCCCATTCTGAGCCTGACTCCAAATTCCATCATAAAGGCAGCATTCCATGGATTCTGTTGTACAAAGGGTCAGCAAACTCACCGTGCCAGACACAGAGCCTGGTGAGATTTCCTGAGGTGACTTTTCCTTCAAGTACTGAGAAGTTTCAGGAGGAAGGTCACAGTCCTCTGGTTTGCCAGTGAATTTGCCCTTCAGCTCACCCTCTCCTTGCAGAGAGGTTTCCTGCAGCACCCAGCTGCCCCGTGCCCCTCTGTGCCTTGCATAAGGTCCAAGTCTCTCAAAGCCCAAATCTCTCAGGGACAGAATTAATAACAGACTGCCAGGAACTACCCCAGCCCAGTTCCCATCCCTTTTCCCTCCAACACACCTTATCAAGGAATGAAACATGCTGCAAACACAAGCTGAGACACGGGAAGATGCAAAATATGGGGAGCCTGTGGTACCCTAAACACAAATTTAACTGCCTGGGGCAGAACTCTCTGAGAGAGTTTGTGCTCAGCTCAGCACAGGGAGAGGTCAATGCTCAGATGAATTTTTTCCAGGCAGGCAGAGCTCAGTGTCCTTCCCTGTGTCCAATGGGTGCCCCCAGGCTTCCTTCACTCCCCCTGTTCACTCTCCTGAATGCAGAACCCAGAAGGACTCAGGGCCACTCAGCCACTCAAACAAGCAAGGAGGTGCACATTGACATCTGGGAAAAAAACTCTCACAAGTGCCCCCCATCATTTTAGAGCAGGATTTTTAACATGGGAAGCTTCCCTGAGAATTGAGTTGCTTCAAGACATTTTCTCCTATTTTAAAATTTTACCCATCTTTTGTGTAGAAGGACTTTTTTAACCCTGTTCATTTCTGGCTTCATTGGTAACTCTGGTGTGAGGGATTTGAGCAATGGTGTAATACTTGCCAACAGCCCTGTGGGTCCTGAACCCCACACAATTCTGCAATTCCAAAACTTCATGGACTCATTTCAGTATTTTCCCACCATCCCTCTGTACAGTGGTGCAAAGCACAGAGCATCTGAGAATTCAGTCACTCCAGGAGGTGTCATTTGTATCACAAACCAGGTTTCAATATTGGAAAGGTTTCCATATTGTTATTCTGCTACTTAAAATGCTTCTGGTTTTATGTCTAACATGAGATGTTGCTTCAATAAGCCAGAGAAGCATTTGCAGTTTCTCTGCTGCATCATGAACTTTTACATGTACACAGATCTGTCCATCCAGGCATCTCCAAACCTGATGTAACAACTCTGTCATTTCTCATTCCATCAGAGCTCCACTACTTATTCAAAGCAATGTTACAAAACTGTTTTCTACTTTCACTCTTACTAGATGGATAACTGCAAAAGGTAAACAATATGAATTTAACTTTCTTTTTCTAACAGAAATAATATAGGCTGTTGTACTAAAACCTAAAAAACCAGATTTACTAATATTTGAGATGCACTTGTAATTCTATTTCTCCTCTTAGCAAGGATAGAACAGAGCATCATGGGCTGGGAAGTTTGCCTTTCTTTTCCACTCCTAAATATTATCTTTGCTGTTAGAAAAACAGTGTAGTGTTTAAAAAAACACAGCACAGTAGCTCTGAAATGCAGTATTGCATCTGGGCACCATCCATTTTCAAGAAATGCCATCCACAGGATTGAATTTGGATCTATTTTGGGGACAAGCCAGGATTTCCAACACTCAGTTTAAAATTTGGCTATTTTTCTCTTCCTTTTTTTATAAAATCCTGTCAATTTATGGGAAGAAAAAGCTGTTCTGAACGTGATGTGTTTATAATCAACAAGATGGTCTAAAGAGATTTGGACTTTCAGACATTTGGATTGAATTTCAGCTGTGTCTCAGCACAGTAACTGATTATCTCAAAAATCATTCTACCTTCAGCTCAAGTCTATCAGACCAGACAATTCAAAATGTTTTTAAAAGCCAGGCTATTCTAACCACTTTGCAGAATGCCAGCCTACCAGATGGAGGAAGAAAACCCTAGCAAGGAAATAATGGGATTATTATGTTACTTTAGACCGTGGAAGTCTCTCCATAGATAAAAACATCTTCTGTGTCTATGTGTGTGCATATGTTTAACAAAAAAAGGCTGGCCTGTCTGTGTGCGCATGTGTAACAGCCGAAGGCTTTACATTTGAGACAGCAATTTCAGAAAAAAGCAATTTTTTTTTTCATGTTCATATAGATTTCACTGATGTTCCCATGGAAAAAAAAGGTGTTAAAGAGTGAAAGAACTTCTGCTAACACATGAATTAACAAAGACCAGTTTCTTCTGAGTTTAGTCTGCTTGTTCCTTATGTCAGAGCCAGAGAAGTCTGGCCAACATCTTCCCAGCCATTGGAGAACAAAAAGAGGGAAGAACAGCCAAGAGGACGAACAGCCAGTGGCACAACAATGGGGTCACAGAGACAGACAGATGGACCCCTTCCCTCGCTCCATCTCCTCTGCCATTGCCCTTATGATTCCCCAAGTCTTGTTTCCACAGGAAACCACACTAAAGTCTGTCAGACACAAACCTGGACTCACCGTTCCATGGGCAGCGCGTCCCTGCAGAGCGCTGGGAGGCAGCGGGGCGGGGTCAGCCTCTGCTCCACAGAGAAACAATCACAGCACAGGCACCTCCCCTTCTTTGTGTGCCTCAGCAGCAGCTCTGGGGAGAGGAAAGGCATTAAATGTTCATTAAATGGTGAGAGCCATCACCAGGATCAGGGATGCTCATTTAATGGTGAGAGCCATCACCAGGACCAAGGGGAAATGAGGCTTTAGAGCTGCAATCCAGGGAGGAACATTTTCCCTTCCTCTTCCCAGCCCAGCCCAGCTGTGCTGTGCTGGCAGCCAAGCCTTGCCAGGGCAGGGCCTGGGCAGACCCTGGCACACATTTCCTCTGCCCTCACCCTGGGCAGAGCCCACAGCTCTGTGCATTTTGCACATCTCAGGACACTGCAGGGCCCCTTCCCCTCAGGCAGGCTGGGCTCACCTCCCTGTTTGTGAGGAGAGCTGAGCTCTATGAGCCTGGGGGATCTTCTGCCTTTTGCCTGCTCCTTGTTCTGCCTCCTTGCCAAGGAGGCTGAAGTAATTTCATTTTTTTGGTCACATATACAGATGCAGGCTGCAAGTCCAGCTCCTAAGGCTAACACCTTGTGAGAAAGTCCTCTTCTACCACAGGCAAAGTAAAGCGATTTGTTCTGTACTCACTCAGTTTTCAGAACGTTATTTTAAGCCCCAGATGGATCACTGAGATTCCAGGCTCTCCTGACACAGAGGCAAAACCACCCAAACCTGTGTCAATGAGGCACAGATATTAAATCTCCTGCTTATGTGAAATATCCCTCTTGTGTAGCATCTTAAATCTCAGCCTCAGCCAGAATTTCAGAGGGTAATTTCCTCTGCATCAGGGCTCTTTCTATTTCTTTATCACAAAATGTCCTCACCTTCACACCCTCTTGCAGTCAGAGCCATGGGGTTTAAGTAGCTGTGTAAAAAACAGATTTTTTTGGAGTAGCACAGGGGGGTCAGTTCCCCCAGACTGTTACACAGTTTATTTCAATTGAGCTGGCCTCTGTTTTGGGTAGGACTGCAGTTGGTGGGTCTTAATTCCAAACTGAATCCAGCAAAGCCAGCTCAAAATGTGGCTGGTGAGGATTGCCTCACACAGACTCTAAAATTATACACAGTGTATGGGACTCATCAACTCCTGACCATCCCAGTTCTGGACAAAGCAGGGGAATGAAAAAAAAAAAACAAACAACATTGGCAACACAAGAAACCAGGCAAGACTCTGATCCAAACTGATCTCCACAGACAAGACTGAGCCAAAAGTCACATTCTGTGGCCAGCACCTCTACAGGACTCCAGAACTGACTGCAATTAGGATCAGGCACAGATGCAAAGAACCCTACAGAGTTAATAATACTGAAATTAGTTCCTTCAGTTTCAACTTGCAGATGCAAAATGTAGCCATTTAATATCCATGGACACCACTAATATTATTTTGCCTTTTCTTTCTAAAAGTCACTGAAAGAGATAGGAAACAGAACACACATCCCAATCTAATGCTTGCAGTTCAAATAATCACAGGCAATCAGCTGTGTGTATGTCCACAATCACTATAAAAAAAGTACAGAAAAAATCTCAGCAATGTTTCTCCTGACCAGTATTATTCAGATTATATAGCTATTAAAAGTAAATTTTATATTCATCTTTTACATGTGCTCTCTGGGGAAATGTAAGGAAAACCATGATGAACAATACCCTGGGTTAAATGAAGATAATAGCACAGATGTAGACTGACCTGATTTTAGTCATGCTCTGTACATTTGAGAAGGATTAAAAAAAAATCCATAGTATTCATGCATCAAATAGATAAATTCCAATTTCCAGCACTTTCCTGCACACACCAAGCAAAAGCTGCTACGGAATAAAAAATGAAATACGCAACAAAAGAGGCCTTTTTAATTCCTAAAGAATGCAGTATAAAAGTCATAAGAAAAATTTAAAAACAAGAATAAATTCATTTTAAGGACTGTTTTGCCATTAGCATCCAAATTCTGAAAATAAGAAATAGCAGATGCTTGGAAGCAGGGTCTAAAAATAGAACAGCATTTTACTGCAATAGGAGGCTGAAAAGGTACAGATTAGTGCTGAAACAAGAGAAACAATTTAAGGAATATTTTTACTTGATGTGATTTGCCAGGAACACTACAGAAATTCAGAACAGGTGTCAGGAGCTCAGTGGAAATGCACCTCTTAAATCTACACTCACATCTGCCCTCTTGCTTTCACACACCAGTTGTTCACGGGGAAAACCCTTAAATACACATCCCAGTGTCCTGGTCATTTCTCAAACAGACTTCCTCAGAATTTGGATCCACAGAGACTCTGATTTGGCAGCCACACACAACAGCATCAGGAGGCTCTGCTGGTTTCACCTGGAACGAGTTCAAACATCCCCTTTGCAAACAGCATCCAAAGGAATGGGAGGATGCTTTTAATTAAGAGCTCTACAATTAAATATCAAACAACACATCCCAGTCTCAGCCTGACCAGGAAGTGATGCTTGGGTCTCTCTTGACATCAGTTCTTTCTTCACCTTCTGCCTCTCCTGTCCTTGTCCTGCTCTCAAACACAATTACCCTCAGCTAATGCTGCATGCTGCAGTGTGCACAAGGGCAAAATGTGCTCCAAAGGAATTCAATAAAAAAGCTGTTCCCCTGCATTCAGGCACCAGTATTAACCTTCTCTAATTCTTTTCATGCACTCTTCTTTGATGAAGGATTTTTAAATTGTACTATAATGTTAAATGCTCCCCATCTGTTCAGGAGGGTGGTGCCATTCTCCAGAGGCAAGAATGAACTGAGAGGGATTTGCTCTGGAGGTGACTTTTGGGGCTTTGCTGCTGCTGCTGATGCTTCCATCACAAGCACTGTATAAATATCACCAACTGTATGGGACACTTGGCAACAGATACAGGAATGGCTTTCACTGACTGGACTCTATGGATAATGTGTGAATGTCCTGGAATGAGACAGTCTGGTCTCTAAGGCAGTAAAAGCACCCCTCCCCAGTTTTATTTATTGTCTGCTCTAATTTTGTTATTTCAGTTTAACACATTTATGTCCCAAGTGTAATAGTGGTTTGAATTCATGCCCAGCTTACATCACAGAAATTCATTTGCTAAAAGGGTTTTCTTTTAGTATCTGGTGTCTTCTGCAAGGACAAATATAGCTCTGGCATTTCCCTTCTCTAATCATGTTACTGAAATACATAAAAAAGCTCTTTAGAGATTAATGTGATCCGGTTGCACATATATGATAGAGTTCTTACCACCTAGAACCTTCATTAAAAATCTACCTAACACAGGAGAATGACAGTTCTCCATAAATCCAGTTTGATATCTGAAACATCCATGGCAAAAAAAAGAATCTATCACTAAGAAGCAACAAGAAAAAAACTATTATTTTCACAGTATTTGAGATAATAATTTCAAAGATAAAAACCTGTTTCATACAGAAATATTGGCATGTCATCCTAGCCATTCCTTCAATTTTCATCATTAAATGTATTTATCATATTCATAACACATAAAATCTGTGTCCATGGATTATAGGACCCAACAATTTTAAAGCTTCAAACTTTTGCTCTAAAATAATGAAATTGCATGCATCACCTTCCCTCAAGTGTGGAAGTGCAGCTGACACTGGCAGTGTCTCCCTGACACGAAAGGCAGCTGGTGAATTCACCCCAGCTCTGCATTCCCCAGTCACGTTCTGTGCCCTGGCTGTGCAGCCCTTGCTCTCTCTGGGCTGGCACTGGGTGTGCAGATGGGCTGGCACAGCACAATCAGCTTTTCTCCTCCAGGCTGCACCCCTGCTGCCCCTGGGGGATTTCCCTGGCCTGTCTGGATGGATGCAGGGACTGGTGCCCCAGGCTGCACCCTCCCCACGGACTGACTATCCCAAATATCTCTGTTCTCCCTCTCACCTGGGAGCTCATTGTTCACCGAAACTGCCCGAGGCCCCGTCCCCTCCACAGAAGCCCAAACCCAGCTGTGAACAGAAATTCCTCTTGGCAGCCTGCAGGGACTTCTCCTTTCCAGCCTCTGATCCATCACTAGGGAGTTTCCACACCCTCTGAGCCGGCAGTCACTCTTAACATTTCTCTACCTTATTTCTACTTCTTTTCATTCTGCTGCTAGCCTGACCTCTCTCTGCTCACCTTTGCTTCTCATTCTGCAGTGGCCTGGCTGTTCTTTAACTCCTCCTTGCAGAGCCTGTCTCATTCCCCTCCAGTTTGCACCGAGGTGCCTCATCAGGCTCAATCTGGGAATGAGCACCTTCCCCCTCCTCACACCAATGGCACTTGGAGTCCCTTTGTCCAGAGTTTAGCACAAGGATGTCAGTTCTGACAATTCTAATCCAGGCAGTCCATTTCTGATGCTCTAAATGAATCACTACAGATGAAATCTGGAAACCAAGCTGTTGGTTCAGAGGGAAGCTGTTACTGCTTCTGAGCAGAGCAAACAAAGAACTTAATACAAAAAATCAGATTTTTCTCCAAGAGATGATGTTACCTGTGACTCTGAGGAAGATCCTTTGAAATGTTAATAAACTATATGGGATTAAGGTGTCCTGAAGACACCAGTGTGCCCATGAATTCCTGCAGTAAACAATAACAGAGTAAGGAAATGATACTAGGAATAAAGATGCTGAGTGAAGTCCAGCCTCAAAGGGATCAGAGATGAGGCATAAAGGTGCCCATTTAAAAGGGAAGCTGAAACATTTAGCTTATCTAGCTAAACATATTATGGCTATCTTAGCATTATTTTTATAATAGCAGAACCATATTTAGCTAATGCTCCACAAGCAGAACAAATTAAGCTGCATTTAAAGTATTTTATTTATAATTTATAATGGTTATTTCCAGGAGATCAGACTAATGAGGCAAGTACTTAATTTTTGAAGTTATTTTTAAGAATTTGCATCAATTGGCATGGCTACAGAAATTTAACAATTCCTTGGAAGATCTAGACTGCTCTGTGTTGCTAATAAGTTAGAGGAGGTATGGTAGGTGAGGGGGGCAAGCAAGCCTTTACCACACACTGCTGATAAAACAGGTAAGGAGTTCCAGGGCTACAATCTATCAAAAGTCTGTGCAGACAAAAAGCTAATTCAACTTGCAGAGAGAAATGGAAACCAAATTTTTCCTTTCACCTTACATTGCTGCTCTTCATCTCTTCAATCTGGTGGGATTTTTTTAATCACAGCACACACATCCCATTGCTCACTTACTAAACCAAACTCTAACCTGGACTCTTGATATTACAAATAGAACAAAAAATACCAGTTGAAAGTAATGAACTCAGAGCATTTCCTGGAAGAAAAAAGGACAGCAAACCTTCAGGGCACTGGTTCAGGTCTCACACTGACACCTGCTCAGAACAGCTGAACCAGAGGGGCTCTGGCCATGCCCTGTTCTCTATTGCTCCCTCATTCTTGGGGCAAACCCTTGGGATTGATGCACGTGGTTACATGGGTGAGGAGACTGAAGAACAGGGAGCAGAAAGTCTGTGTAAAACCCCTTCTGCCCATTTCTGGTATTCCAGGCCAGTATCTCTCTTCCTGAGGAGAGGCTCAGAGAAGGAATTTGAGCCATTCTAAGTCCCTGTCAGCACACACCTGGTGTTCAAAGCTGTCTCCAGCCACACCACCTGCTCACAGAGCTGTGCTTCTGCTCGGGTTGTTAAAGCTGTGTAAACCTCAGAAAAAAGATGAACAATATGCCAAAAGATACATGAAAGCAAATTAATTAAATTTGACTAACCCAGCCTGCTAAGTCTGGTTTGCACTGAAAACGTCTGGCTGCTAATAGAAGACATATTTGTAAATTACCCACGCAAATTTTCACCAATATAATCTTCCTTTCCAATGTCTACTTTAAAGAACTCCAATTCTTTTTTAATTCAAATTCAGTAAAACCAAACAGACCCATTTAAAGCTTGTCAATACTGTCCCTCCTTTCAGGCAGCACAGTTTTAGACAACACAGATACATCAGGTGATCTACAATCAAGGTAATTTGTTTAAAGATCACAACCATTTATTTAGAGGCCCTTGTTTAATCACAGAGCAGTTTCAGCAGCTATAAAGCACTTGCTAAGTTCTAAACTGGAGTAAAGCACCTTTGAAGAAATATGGCTTAATGAAATTAACAGTTTCACCAAACACTCTTGCAGCAGAAATGAAATAAAACCACCCATTTGGTGGGACAGAATTATATAAATGTATTTTTAATTATTATTTTTTAATAGTTGAAAAGTCTAATTCACTGAAATTAGGACTGAACTTCCCCTAAAAATCAGTGACTCCCATACTGCCCACTATAGAGGATCTGGAATTTCTTCTGAACTACTTTCAGTGCACATTCACTGAGTCTCTGCTGGTAAAAAACTTACCAAAATGAAGCCATTTTAAAGAAAAAACAGTTCCCACTCATCCAATCACACCTTTTGCTACACTTGCAGTAATTTTTGCAAACCCTTATTGCTCACATCAAGAGTGAACATTTGGATTAATTTGGCTGGGGCTTGTACAGAGCAAAGTGCTCCAGAATCCTCACGTGCTGGTTTTGGAAAGTTTTAAATGTTTTCTATTTTAAATTTACCACTGTAAAACTGTCACAAAAACCCTGCAAGATCACAGCTAACAGAAATTACAGCTGGTATGCCTAGATCTGATATGTAGGAAGTTTGTTAAATTTGCAAGAATTTTATCATTTCATTGCATTATTTTCTAATTCTCCAGTAAAGCTTTTCTGCAATGTTCAGTCTCCCAAAGAAGTTTAATCTGTTAAATGCCTGACAATCTTCCAGAACTCTTCTGCTAAAGCTTTCATTCAGAACTATATTGAAAAGAGAAGCTGAGTAAAAGAGAATAGAACTGGGAGTGCTTTGAGGCATTTCCCCAGTATTTCTGTGTTTATCCACATCTTCCACAAGACATAAATCAGTGGTAAAAGTGCAGCTACCTGGTGCTGTTGGCCAAATGAACAGGCTCTAACCTTTGATATTACCAGTGAGAAATCTTTCTCACATCCTTTTCTATTTTGTTGCTGAAAAAAAAGAAAAAAACAAATGTCAAGGAGTCAGTAAAACTTGTCAGGCTGGCAAGGTATCACAGGAGGAGAGAAAACATGCTGTGAGCAGCACAGTCTATTTCTCACAGTCAGGAATGAGGGTCAGTTGGAGGGAAAAGAACTGTGAGCTCCAAGGAAAGATCTAGATGGAAACAAGTCAGGCATTTTATCATTTTTACCCTTTTCTCTGCATGCTTTGAGCTTTGGGGGAATGGAGGGGACAGGCAGAAGTGTTTGAAGATGCTGGTTCAGAGTCAATTTAATCAACTTCACAGTTCCTGAGACTTAAAGCACTCACAGGTACCAGTTTCAGCTGGACGGATGCTGTGAGCCCAAACTGATAAAAGACCTGGTGCTAGAACAAGCAGGTCACATCATGTCACCCTCAGCGAGATGCCAAACGTCAGCCCCGTTCCTGGAGGCCAGAAGGAACACTGAGCACCGAGCGCACACAGAATTGCCCTTTGCTGCTCTCCAGGAGCCAGTTCAGCCGCCCTGGCTCAGTTCCAGACCCCGCAGGCGGAGCCGCCCCGCACAGCCCCGAGCTCCGGAGCGCTGCTGGGCTCGGCCGAGAGACAGAGCCCGCCCCGCCCTGCTCTCCTTTGCCCGGCCCTCCCACAGCTCCTGCTCTGTGCCCCAGGAGCTGGAGCTTTCTGGCACCTTCCAAA
The DNA here is from genome assembly GCF_028551555.1 of Melozone crissalis. Taxonomy (NCBI): domain Eukaryota; kingdom Metazoa; phylum Chordata; class Aves; order Passeriformes; family Passerellidae; genus Melozone; species Melozone crissalis. The sequence goes on along the minus strand of NW_026535879.1, from coordinate 56,641 downwards.
CCCAGATCCCCTCCGCTGCGGTCTGACATTCGCCCCTTTAAGGAAAGGCAAAGAAAAGGAATCGCTTTTCCTCTCCCATCTTTCTGGCTTAGACCTTTCCTTAGACCAAAGAGAGGTGGAGATCCTCGTGTAGAGCAGCACGATCACCCCGATGAGTGAGAGTTGTTCGGGCAGCTGATTTCACAGCTTATTTAACCACGGATAGATCCGAGTCATTCTCCTAACACAACACAACAGCCCGGAGCTGAAGAAAGCCCGGAGGGAGCAGAGCAATGACACACACCCCGATCCGGGAGCACAGCCCGGATCTGCCCACGGGAGCTGAGGGGGCACCCGAGGCTCGCTGACCTGGAGGCCGTTCCAGCGCCAGCTGCAGCGTGTGCCGGAGCACCTCACACTGTGGATGGCTGGGAACAGCGGGGGCAGCCACATGGGGAAATGTGGGGTTATTGATAACTCTGCTTCAGAGGCAGAAGAAATAATAATGCTGCTTTCTTCCAGCTGCCCACTAAGACAGCTGAGTTCATAAACAAAAAGTTCATAATCTGACTGTAAAAGATTTTGCTTCCTCAGGCAACACAGAGCTATGAAAGTGTTTAAAATGGGCTTTTCTCTGTGTGATCAATAAAGCATTTACAGAGACTGGTTCTGTTCCAAAGGCTTTTCCAGCTCCTTGCACAGGACCCCCAAACACCAAATAAGCCTTTTATCAATTTATATTTTATAACTTTCTCCTATTTCTTTATAATCCCTTCTCAAAGTACACAGAATGTAATGGCAAAAGATTTATTTAAATCATAATCTAAAATAAAACCCAACTCGTCATTTCTAACTGAGATTGTCACTATGTGCAACTTCAGTTCTAGTGACAGAAAAAGTATTTGTATTTTGTAGTCCTCTCCTCTCTCTGCATTTGAACATATGTCCAGGTTCAGAACCTCCCAAGGGCCATTGAGTGGGTATTGGCTTTACATGGATTGCCACCAAAACTGGGAGGTTTAAATGGTTAACATCACCAAAATCAGGATATTCACCTTCTTATCAAAACAGATCGATTTACAAGGCTTTCTTTTTTTCTCTTTATCATAAAATGTTACTTGTCACTGTAATCACATGGCAGAATTTTGACTGGGCACACCACACCTAAAATTGTAAAACCTCAATTTGGGCTTTTGTGTACAGCACCTCTGCAATCAGTTCAGATGGAAATGCATTAGCCCTTCTCCCACAGCAGTGTTCACCCTCTCCCCACTGACCACAGGCTCTGGCACAAGTAATTCAGGGGCTGGGCATTTGCAATAAATAATGAGAATTTTTCTGTGTGTATTTCAGAATAGTTCATCTGACTTTCCAAGACTTGCCATGGCTTCTCTTGTGGTTGGAGAGGTCAAAACTCCACTGCAGGTCTGTGTACAACAGAACCAAAAGCAGCTCTCAAATCACCCATCCTCACCCATTTTCTCAGCCCACATGGACTTTCTTCCCCCCTGGAATCAAGCTGAGTACACTGCCAGGCAGAGCTTTTGCTCTCAAGGATTTCCTTCCTCTGCAGAAATCATTATCCTGAATTTCACCCAGAGAAAATGGTCCAGGGGAGAATTGAGTGGATGCCTTACCCTTCATTCCACAATGCTGAAACTGCCATGCCAAGCTGACTTCACTGCTTTTGCAATGAACAGCAAGGGAAGCTGGATAGTGCTAGGACTGCTTTATGTGTTCCTGTAACATTGGCTTCCCTCATATTCCAGCCACTTTCCCTAACAGAATTTCAGCAACAGGGACCCTGAGCATCCATTTCTCAAGAACTGAAGATTTCCTGCAGGTGCTGAGTGCCCCCAACTCTCAGAGAGATCATCCACATCCTGAGATTTTAACCTGCTCTCATTCTTCTCTTGACTTCCCTTGCAGGAGTTTGCACAAATGAGGCATAAGGAACAAGACCAGACTGTCTGCAGATGGAAGCCACGGGGGGATAAATCAGGGAGCGAATTTCAAATCTTGTAGTTGTTCTCCACTACCCCCCTCTGTGGCCACATTTAGTCCATACAAAAATATTCCTGGTGTGGGAATTACTGTGCCCACAGTGGAGCTACTGCAGAATTGCCACACCATGGGAACTGGGGCTGCACCACATATTTCATAGCTGGACCCATGCACTAATTCCATTTTATTCTAGATAACAGATTTCTTTAATCTCTAAGTAAATATTGGGCTTTTTTTCATTAGCAGCAGTCAATGAGTGGTTATCTCATATTTATAATCTCATATTTTTAACATCTGAGTGTCTTATTACCTTCCCCTGCCAAGCACAAGCTCTTGATCTACCACTTTGAACTCTGAGGGTCTCAGAAAAGATTTTTTTTTTCTCTGATCTGTGGAGAAACTACTAAAATGGTGAATAATCTGCTCTGAGAGGTGCCAGGGACTTGAAAAGCTCCAGTATTTTTTTCCCTCTGAGAAGATGTGGTCAATGTTGTCACAGGAGAAAAAACAGACAATGTTTGGTATCTGTAGAATTCACAAGGCTGAATATTTAGGCACTGAGAAAGTAAAGTGACCTAGAGTAGCAGTTTCAATTTATTTCAGCTGCTGATTTCCACATCCATTTCAACACTCAGGAGGTGCTATCTGCAGCTGTGACAGCCTGGTAGCACATTTCTGAACTCTACCCTTCAGTGCCTCTGTCTCTCCTGTTCCAAATGTCACCATCAGTGTGTTCCTCTCCCCTGAATTAACAGCCAAGGCCCTGAGCCCTGTGCTGTCTGCCAGGGCGATGAAAATGCAGCACTCGGGGCTGGCTGTATTCCCAATGACAATCCAGTTACTTCAGATTCATTAAACAACCATGAAAAAATACCTTTGGATTGCTGGGCTGCCACAAAAATTCCCTATGATTCTGTGATACTCCCTGTGATATTCCCTGCCACAGAGAGCCATTTTGTTTTAGCCTTCCATTGCCTAATACATTTTATATGTACTCTTTAAAACAGGTATTTTTTTTACAGCCCAGAAGATTGCAGCAATGCTAGTGACTACTGAACCCAAAGCAAGTATTTATGAGCAATGTGGGCCAAGGAACACTCCTAGCAAGACACAGTTATTAGAAGTTAAATCATAAACTGCTTGCAATTCACATCTAAGATGCTTACACGAAAAGGACAAATGCTACCCATGATTATATTAACAATAATAGTTTGTCTCAACCAGCACAATAATCCTCCTGCTCTGCTCAGCAATGCTCAGGCTTCAGCAGCAGCACTGATGTGATTCAGTTTGGGACAGGACATTTCAAAAAGACAAATTGAAATCCAAGCAGATGAGAACAACAGAGATGACAAAAAGGCTTAGAAAATAGGATTCAGAAGGGTTTATGCTTTGCATTCTTTCCACATGTATAAAGAAACTGCGACTTGAGAAATATCCTTCAGAGAAAGATGGAGTAAGAAAAAACTGCAGTTTAACTGAATGCTGAAATTGCTGTGTTTATCACTTTCTGTTTAATAATTTGGGTGAAGGCAAGAAAAATGAATGGGCAGACAAGTGAGGTGATTTTCCCATTTGCTATGGCACAACACCACATGGGGGTGTCCCAGCTGTGCAGTGTGAGGAGGTGCACGCTGAAGGTGCTCTGACTGCAGGAGTATTTCCATGTCTGTGTCCTGGGGTGCTAAGTGAGCACTTCTTCACTGTTTCATGACCTGCCCTCACTCTGTGCCCAAACACAGGCCTGAACAAAAGGCCTTGTATTTCCTGAAAGGGCACCATTTCTGTCCTAGTCATTCAAGTTCTTCCATCATGTTCAACACTACAATTAAAATGGTAGAGAAAATAAATTTCCTGAAAAATAAAACAAATAATAAAGCCAGAACACAATTTTGTTCTCCTCCTTCCTTTCCCTGGAAACATTTCGCTGAAGAAAAACAAAAAAGTAAAGGCATCCAAAGCTACCCAAACTAGACCCTGAATGTTTCACCTTGTAGTGCAGAACTGGTGACAGCAGGAACAGCCAAGGTGGGTCACAGTCCCTGGAGTCCCACTCCCTGCAGGAGAACAACTGCAGAGGGAAGGAGGCAAAACAGCAGCAGCTCACTCAGAGGCTGCATTTCTGGAGAAGGTTTAGTGCCCAGGGCATTTTCAGAGACTTCACCCACCAAAATCCACGTGTTTCTAGTAAATGTCTGTAAAATAGGATTTTTCAGAGGCTGGTGACTTGATAGGCAAATTTCACAGAGACAGAAAGAACTCATCCCAGGCAAAGATTGTTCCTCTGATCTCAAGTCTCTGCTCTACCGTGCAGAGGATATGAGATAATTTGGATTAAATGCTTATGCGGTTTTATTAGCATGGCTAGTAAGAATTTTTCCTCAATTCAGTTTCAGAAAATGGGATTTCAGCTGCAATAGCAGGGAGAAGTTATCTGAAAGGAAACAGTGGCAGGGGAAGGAGGGAAGGTCACAGGCACTTTGAAGCTACAAACCTACCTGAAAATAAGGTCTTACAGTAACATGTGCTGGGGGATGGTGACAATAAGGGGCACTAACAAGCCCACCTTCCCTATCTATGGAATACCAATTACCTGATGTAAATACATAACCCTCACCATCTTCTTACACTCAAAGGCTGAAAGGAAACAGCCTAAACTGAGTGGAAATCTGACTGCAGTTTAGGAAGCGTTGACCCAAGGCAGCAATATTCATTCCTGGTTTATTGGGAGGGTTGCTTGAGGTTTTATCAGAAATATACTTATGCAAAACTAATATATGCATTTTGAAATTTTTTTTATTCCAATTTTCATGTTATTTATATGTGAACTTCCACAGGAAAAATGTTTTCAGGAAGAGAATTCAGACCTAATCTTGTAGTCACACATTGTCCCCCTCCTCACCCAGGTCCCCCATACTGACACTTGAGTGATGTTCCCTTATTTACCTTCGGCTGCCAGAGGGGACAAGAACATTATGGGCTGCAAATGCTCAGGCTAACAGCAGCAACAGATGTTTATTGCTTCGGAGGAGTCTGGTCCCCCAGCACTAAATTAAGTGTTTTAAAATAAGCAGATAATAAACCAGCAACACCAGGCCATAGATCTGTCATACCTAAAACACTGTAACCACCTGGTAATTCCTGCATGTTTATTCAGGGCTGACACTGCAAACAACCTGACGGTGATTGTTTGTATTCATGGTATCCAGAGCAGACGAGTAGCTCTGAGGCATCACAGAGTTTAATGAATACATGTCTGACTGCAGGGCCTGAAAATGAGTCTCACAAGATGAAAAGCTTAACTTTTGAGTCACTACTCATAAAAGGCTAAATATATATAGTGAGAGCAGCTAAACCAAGAAATTGACAATTACTTAGCAAAATATAAAACCTTTCAGTTACTGCAAACTTCAGACTTGGTCCATTTCTACAATTATTCCAATTGCTCTTTTTTGAGGACGGCTGCAAACTTTGCCACATTTAATGATCAGAAACCCACTTATAATTTTCAGAGTTGATTTACGCACAATTAGTTGAAAAACTGGTGCTTGTTCTAGTTGTTGAAAAACAGGGTGTTAGTTCTTCTGCCCCTAGTATCCACACTTCTGATGCAGTTTTAACACGCGTATAATATTGTCTGTCTGTCTCCCCTGTGTGCCAGCCTACCAAACACTGTTCTGCTCATTTTCCATTCCCTCCCTCTGCAACCCTCCAGCCCCATCCTTCCTGTGTGGAGGACTCAGACTGTACATGGCTTCCCAAGTGAGATCCCATCATTCTTTTCCACTAGTATCAATATTTTTCTGTAGGAATTACCTTGCTGGATGTGCTCTACAACCACATCTGTCTTTTCCTCACTGTTTTGGTGTGTACCTTCTGGCATTTATAGCTGGTCCTTCTCAAGCTCTATCATTTCCTCCAGTTCATGTCTTCAGTTCTTGACGTAAATTCTTGTTACCTCTCATCAAGAAAATATTGCCTCATTTCATAAATCCCAGTATTTTAGTTTTGAAGATAATTCTGTTTTCTCTGAATGATTTGCTAATTTTCTCTTTGATAATGTCCCACGTTTTATTCTCTTTTTATTTTATCTAGATTAGAATACACTTGTGTCTCAGTTTTGAGACAAAAAACAAGACACTCTGCAATGAGTACTCTTCTCTAAAGAGTTTCAACAATTCCCTTCCACCGACAGAAAATGCTCATAAAGTGAGGGGAAAAAAACCAAACCCAAACCCAACAGTTTATTAAAAGAGAATGCCAGAGAACACGGCAGATGTTGAAGAAATCTCCCTTCCGCACTTGTGATGCACCAGCTTTCCCTCTGAGGGAAGCGGCGCTTCCAGGGAGCTTCCCTTTTCCCTCTGAGAAAAATGGAGTTTCCAGGGAGCTTCCTTTTTCCCTCTGAGGGAAATGGAGCTTCCAGGGAGCTTCCCTTTTCCCTCTGAGGGAAATGGAGCTTGCACTGAGCTTCCCTTTTCCCTCTGAGGGAAATGGAGCTTCCAGGGAGCTTCCCTTTTCCCTCTGAGGGAAACGGAGCTTGCACTGAGCTTCCCTTTTCCCTCTGAGGGAAATGGAGCTTCCAGGGAGCTTCCCTTTTCCCTCTGAGGGAAATGGAGCTTCCAGGGAGCTTCCCTTTTCCCTCTGAGGGAAATGGAGCTTCCAGGGAGCTTCCCTTTTCCCTCTGAGGGAAACGGAGCTTGCACTGAGCTTCCCTTTTCCCTCTGAGGGAAATGGAGCTTGCACTGAGCTTCCCTTTTCCCTCTGAGGGAAATGGAGCTTCCAGGGAGCTTCCCTTTTCCCTCTGAGGGAAACGGAGCTTGCACTGAGCTTCCCTTTTCCCTCTGAGGGAAATGGAGCTTGCACTGAGCTTCCCTTTTCCCTCTGAGGGAAGGGCAGCTCCAGCCCGAGCCCAGCACCTGCCGGGGCTCTCAGCTGTCGAGCTCCTCTCCCGGCAGCCAGGGCGGGCGGAGCAGCGGGGCTGGAGCCTCTCCTTGTGTCTCTCCTGTCCCTCTCTCCCTCCCTGTGCTTTCCCTCCCCGGCTCGGCCCGGAGGCTGTTGGAAGATCGCTCCTGCAGCTCCTCCGAGCCAGGAAGGGAGAAGCTTTTTGCTGGGCTCAATAAAACCGAGCTGGCCGAGCCAAACCGCAGCCCCCGCTGGGCCCTGAGGCGCCCAAAGCTTCACCGAGAGAGCCCAAAGGCCCCGGGCCCGGCCCCTCACACACGGCCCGGGCCTTAAGGATCAGCAGCCGCTGGGGGCAGAAAGCTGAGGATCCTGGAGCAGGCTGCCATCAGAATCACTCCAACTTTAAAACATGTTTTAATAATCTTTGTAAAATCAGACTTTGTTTCACTTTTGTCAAATCTGGTTTTAGCCCCGTGTTTCTTATCTCCAAAACTTTGCTCCTTGCATTAAAAAGCAGCTTCATTTTCCTGGTGACACTGCTGGGCCTATTTATCCAAGTACCCTTCTCACCATTAACAGGTTATTCTTGTTCCATGTTGCCATACAGAAATATTTCCTGTTGTCAGAAACAAGCACAAAAATCAGTAACAGCTTTTCCCCGTTGCCAGCCTTTATCTCCAAACAGAGCACACACTCCTCAGCCCTGTGCCGGGGTTTTTCCCAAAGCTGACATCCAGTCACACAAACAGGGGCCTGGGGCCAGGCAGGAGCACAGAGCTGGAGGCTCAGCAATGCATTGATCAGGCCAAAGTCACAGCTCAAAGTGGCATTTTGAAATAAACCAACAAATTTCAGGCTATTTCATCTAGAAAAAATTCCTCATTTTGTTTACAGCTGAAGAATAATTTTATCTGTGAAAGAAAAAAGATTCTTTTTCACTAGAATTTAGAAAGCCAGTGAGAAGATCAGAGAAAAAGATATCAGCAACAAAGCAAAACTACACTGCACTAAGAGATTGTTAATGGCCTAGCCTGTGAACACGTTAATCTCTGCACAGTTTTTCTGTTACCAGAGAAACAGCACTGTTAGGTTCCCTTACCACTAAATTCAGCTTGGACTGATTCTTTCTTAGCAATGTTGATAATAGAGTCTGGTCTGATCACTCAGTAAAACCTAACTTTTCCCCTTTAAAGGAAACAAATGTATTTTTTAAAAATTAGTACAACACAGTCCAGAAAAATATTGACTTTTTTTTTTTTTTTTACACAGATGTTTAACACAAGCAAAGGAAATTTCTGCCAGTGCCAGATACTCTATTTTCATATACACACTGGGAGTAGAGAATTAAATTAAATTAAATTAGAACAGCAACAGCTGGAAAATATCCATGGATTTGCTTTCCTCTTTGATGTCCCCATGGTTTGAACTGTGTGTGCTGGTATTTTTCTCTGGTACTTTTTAAGTTCTCTCCTTATCATTATTGGGCTCTTTAGTCATTCCCGTGTGCTGTCTCTTACCAGCTGCCTGCTGTGATGATCATCTTTGCAGTATCCATGTCTGCCATTTCCGTCTTGAGATTATTGCAGCAAAATATGCAACAAAACATACAAAACTGGCCAAAGCAGCAAACAGGAATGAAACACATGCTAGAACCTCAGACTCATGAAAGAACATGCAGGATTTGATGGAAATCTGTTTTCTTTGACTCATAGAAAGCTACAAAAATGTGGTCACTTCTGTTTCAAATGTCCTTTGGGAGAGATGTGACTTTATTTAACAACACAACCTCCCCATTTCTGGACTTGGCATATCACCAGCCCCACTCTGCACTCCAGTCTGCCTCCAGTTTTGTTCTTTGCTCATTTCCCATCTCCTGTTCCCTCAATGTCAGTAAAAATCTCTTCACATGGACACATATCCATGTCTTACATACAAAGGAGAAACTGTTCCCTACTTCTGATACAATTCCTGAGATAAAGAAACTGGAACTGCACACGTGGTTCTAGATGTGGACATGTAATTTCATAATCTCTATTCCTTTCCAAATGACTTTTAGTGACAGATTTGCATTTTTACCTTTAACTGATGAAGGTGATCAAAGGAAACTAAAATCAAATTGCATTGAAGGCTTTTGTAACGGGAAATTTAAGAGAAGTGAGAAGCAGTCATTTCAAAATTGAACTCCTTAATCAAAATTCAAGACTCCAGAGCTATCAGCAGCCACAAATGTTTTTGCAATGGATGACAAGATGGTATACTATGAACAGATACTCTCCTCCATTGCAAAAACAAGTGTCATTTATTTCAGAGTGGCACAGCCAGCAGACTGAGCAAAGTTATTACAGACTCAAGGCAAAAGAAGCCAGGTGTGCTTTACTTGCTTGGCAGATTTTAAATTCTTTTGACAACAGAAGAGAGGCTGAGAATAGAACTCAATTTGTGGAGCTCATTGCAGCATTATTTACAAGCAAAGAAATAAAAGTGACTGATTATCTATACATTATCCCATAAATTTTCCAGTCTAACTGGGATACTGAAAAAGGGCAGAGCTCCTTTGTTTTAAAATCTTCACTATCCCAGGAATAATGACTGATGCTGTTTCCATGGAGAAGAGTTCAGAACTTTGCCCAGCTCTGATTTCCTGTATAATGTGAACATTTTAGGGCAGCAGTGCAATTTTAGGGACTGAATATTGCTTCATAGATTAGGTAAGAAAATAGTGTGACTTTGTGTTATTCAAATGAATGTGTATAGGAAATGTCTTCCTATATATCCAGGTAAATTTTCTGGCAGATTAGAATAATTTGACTGCAAAAACCTTTAAAATTAAACTACAGTTACTCCTGCACTAATGAAAGAACTTCCTCTCCAGGGAAAGAGATAAAGAGATTTTCATTAAATTCTTATCTCATATAAATGAAGAAACACATTTTCCAATACAGAATGAGAGTTTCAGTGCCCAGAAATCCTGCTCAGTTTGACTATAAGGAGTGTTTCCTAAAGATGTACCCTTTATCCTTGCTACAACTATCCAGATTTTTCACTGACTCAAGTGGTAGCTCTTTTGCCACTCTGAGAATTGACAACATGTACACATCAGAAGATTCCAAATACTTTATCTCTTATGACAACTTCTCTCTGAGATAAGAAATACCCATCACTGAGGAGCTTTGCCTGCTGCCTATCTCATGTGTACAAAACCCCAGTTAAAATCCGGAACTTCATTCCAGGCAATGGAAACTTCTCATCTCTTCTAACAGGGCCAGGATCCCACCCACACACTTTCCCTTCACAGACATTCTGTAGAATCCTCCAAATAAACCTAATTACATTCCACTCATGGAATATGCCAGGACAGAATGGGTAAGGATTCCAAGAGCCACTTTCATACTTAAAAAGCACAATGGATTGGTACAAAACCTTGCTGATGTCACGTACCTGATGGAAAAGAACAATTAATGCTCTGTCCTAAAATTACCTGTGGGACTTCTGCATCACCACACAAGTCTATGGATTTAGGTGGATGCACTTGGGTACAAATATTTTCCATAATACTGCTGCCATTATGGAACTTCACTGTAGCAAAGAGAGGGAAGTTATGGGTAAGTTCTAGAAAAGAAAGATTTAAAATATGACAAAGTGTGGGCAACCATTTCATATACAGAAGAAAAGTGCTATTGATGACCACACGTTAAAAACCCCACACAACACAGGATAATACCAAAAACTGCACAGAACTTTCTCAGATACAGGTGGGCCAGTCTAAGGCAGCACAGACCCCGTGTGCTGGGGCAGGAGGGGCAGTCACAGATGGAGCCAGTTCTGTTAGGAGCTTGCCAGCTCAGACAGAGATGGGAAAATGGCCCATTTTGTCTGGAGTTCACTGCCTGTGCAAACTCTGGGCTTGACAACATTGCCCATTTTTCTTGCTTTATGCACATTGATTTCCAATCCACAAAGCTTGGAATGTTCTCATTTGTCTTCCAAGGGAAAATCTATCAGAAATCCCGTTGTCCTCTCCTTTGAAGAAAAGGAAGAAGGATCAGCCATTGCCTTTTTCTTTTAGTTCCTTCTCCTTGCAAGTTGTTCAAGAGTAAATTAGAGAAACTCACATTCATTTATGGAAAGGAAGATGTGGCATGGTTGGAGTTGCCTGCTGATGGTTTAGGTTTTTTTTTTTAATTGCAAGAAATGCAGAGTTCATTGCAGACTTCACTGATTTCAGTGGGACATGTGAAAATGGAATAACGACACCACTTTTTTTAAAACAAGGGGAAATGTGGCAGGAGAAAAAATGCACCAAAAGCATCCGAATTATTGTAGCAGAACTCTCAAAGAATTGTTTAATGAGTCTTAAAATATATTTTAAAGGTGAAAACACCGAAAGCTGTCTTAAAGCATGAAGAAGTTGTTCACAGCCACTTAAAACTGTAATCTGGTAGTGAAAGCAGCCATGGCTCAGCTGAAACCATTGGGGATGTCACTGAGATCAGGACTCAGAGCAGCAATTTATAAAACACTAAAATATATTAGTTTGCAGCTTACTGCCCAGTGCAGCTTTATTCTTTTCTTTGATACTTGAATTAAAATCTTCTATCAAATACTTCACCAAATGAAGCCACAAGGGCTAAAATAGTCATCAGGAAAGACAAGGAAGGGAAAAACATTTGGGCTAAGCACCTAATGCTTGAACCAAGTTATTTGGGTCAGAATTATCTGGCCCACAGTTCTTTCAATGTAATTATGGCAGTGAGTTTTAAGAAAATTCTATTTACTCTGAAACTCTTCAGTAAACTGCCTTCATTTAAATATAGCAAGCATATTTTTGCTAGCAGCCTACAGAACAGGGATTAACTCTTTCAAGCTTTCTGTGAACACCATCTGGCTGTCACGATTGTTGCTATTTTACTTATCAAGATGTTTTAAGAAATTTCCTTTTGACCATTTAGTCTCTGCCAGTGCCTTTGTGACTGAGAACAGGGGGCACTTGGTGTTCTCAGCACAGCTGTGCCACCCACAACAGGTGCTGGAGCCTGTCCAGCGAGATGGAGAATGCAGGGCAGGGTTTGTGTGGGGAAACAATTTCAGATGGGGCTCTCTTGGAAGGAAGGGAGATCCTTCCAGCTCAGAAGGGGAGGGCTCTTGCTGTAGGTGCTGGGGTAGCCCCTGAATGAGTCTCAGGAGGCATTTCCTCCTCACTGAATAAAACCTGTACGCAACCAAAACCAAAAAAGCTTTGGAACAGATGGGAACCCCCATGTCAGAGTGGTCATTTAGGCTTAGGAGATCCCCAAATTGAAGAAATAATAAGAGGACTCTGGGAAATTATCTTTTAGGAAGAAAGATCACCCATCTGAAATACAAGTAGGTGAGGAAGGAGAACATAAGATAATGTGAAATTGCAGAGGAATGCCCCATTTAAACAAAAAATCTTGGTGTTGAGGATGGATATGTCTCCCTTGAACTAATATCTACCAACAGGAGTCTGTGTCTATCACAGATAATGTTTAAATTACATATTTCAGGGAAAAATTCCACACAACCAGCCATCACCTACTGTTACCAAGGCACATGCCATCAGCATGGAGAATTCAGAAAACAGTGAAGAATAGTCTAGAAAACACAGAACAAGTGCTGGGTTTAAACCTCTCAAGCAATTTACTTCTTCAGCATCTTGAGGCTTTGCAGCAAGATTTCAGAGTTTTTCTGAAGCACGGCCTTAAAGGTGCTGTGAAATAAAAGCTGCTGTTTTAAACCTGTTTGATGACTTCATTCATCTCCTCCTGTTTTTATGATCAGCTCAGCAGCAGAACAATTCCCCCATTAGCTATCATCCCACATTATCAGAGGAGCATGAGCCTCTTGTGGAGGATAGATCATAAAGATGTACTGACAAAAAGCAGAGTTTGGAGTTCCTTTTTCTTTTAAATTTCCTCTGTTTTGTGTCAAAACTGAATTCTATCAGACTACTCCAAGTGAACCAGGTCAAAGGAGTTCAAACCAAATAAAATTAACACGACTGTGATTTAACCCAACAAAACAATGAGAGTGCCATTGGATTCATTCAAATGCACAAGGACCTCAGTGCTACAGAGCATTTGTGTCATCTTTTTGAAGAGAATATTGCTTTACAAGAAAACAGGAGAAATTATAGTTTTTTGAAGTTCTGACTGGAAAAATTTTACATTTCTAGGTTAAATTAACAGATGTAGATTGGCTTGAAAAAGAAATGAAACTGATTCAGAAAAATAATGTTTACACATATTTGTTATTTGAATATATTCACCCATCATGAAGCTGATTAAGCAGAAGTTGATTCTGTATTTCAGATACAATCTCAAGATCATAAAAATTCTCTACTGTCCTTCTGTAATTCTCAGCTGTGCTCAGAGAATCCGTGTGACATCAGCCAGAACGGCCAAACACAACAGCCCCAGGTGTTCAGTGAGGCACCTCTGCCCCAAACCCAGAGGAAGAACTATTTCCCTTCAGACTGGGGGCATTTGACATAAAAGCTTCCTCACTTACCTGCCTGCACACCATTTCTAGAAAACCAAGAGAATAACTTCTAATATCAAATTCCTGATTCAGAGCATATTCCTTGCACCAAATACATCTTGGAAAAGTGCCTTCTTAAGAACATATTGTAAAAGATAAAAGACTAGGGATTTCAATGGTACATACACCAGATATTGAAATATCACATCTATTGAAATATGAACATCACATTGAAAAATCACATACATTCAAAGCCAATAAAACAAAGTGTTTAAAAAGCCTCATGTAATCCCAAAATTTTCATGCACTTTCTTTGAGCTGTGCTGGAATGTGGTTTTAATGAATACCTGGAATAAGCAGTTCTCTTGTACTTTCAGGGCTCAGAATTTTAACTACTGAACTTGTCTTTGTTTTAGAAGTCTGAAATCACAGGTGTCTCCCACTCATAGCTGCCTGAGGATTAACTTAAAAATTGATTTCAGTCATTTGCATGCTGATTTTTTTTCTCAAAAACATGTTAGGAACTAAAACCAAAACTGTGTTGATGATACAGATTATCCAGGATTCCAGTCCTGAGCAAAAGTACCTCCTGTGGCTCATATAAAGGAATTTAGAAGATAATTGCTATCCTGTTTCTCACTGTACATTGAACTTTCAACTGCTTGAACATAATCAGCCTGATTATGCTTCAGCATTCAGTTGGGCAGACAATTAACTGCTTAAAAACAATCTGACCCAAATATTGCACACTGCTATGGCCATAGACTGCAAACACTATCAAATAATGCAATTTTCCATCCATTTAATTTCTCTTCCTCAAAAAAACCACCATAGGCCGCTTAAAATTATTTCAGCTAAACAGAACAAAAACCCCAAGCAATGGCAAAAAAATCTCTCAAACTGTTTGAAACAGCCAGAAGGTTTTGCCAGTGCATGGTGGAGAGAGAAAAGGCTGAGGAATATTCAGCTGAAGGGCTGCCCTTAGAAAACAGGCAAGTGCACACATACATCTCAAGTGCTTGGTGCAAGCCTTTCAAACTCCACTGCTCAGAGTCTGTGCAGTGAAGATCCAGATTTGCCTGCAGTTAGGCCAGCCTGAAATACTGCAACAAGTCATCTACAACAGCTTTTCTTTCTCATTTCTCTACTGGAGTTATAATTTAAGGCACGTACCATGGCCCCGTATTGTGAGTCCTGCATTATGAACAAACAGGAAAAAGACCCAGTAAATGTATTACAAGTCTCACAGAAGGATGTGGCTCTTTATATATCCAGTTTCCCATCCTTTATGCTATCCTTCAGCAATGAGTTATGATGAAGCAGCAGTTAAATATGCAGTTTTATCTGAGGAATTAAGTCTTAGAGATTAGCAGACTTACCTGTTAATGACACAGTAAACATTTTAGTGAAATTGCATAAAAATCCAGATCTTTTTGACTGCTTCCTTTTAACTTCATTTAACCTTTTTGAATATCCTTTCTTCATCCACTTACCCTCTATTTATTTCTAGTTGAAGATACAGTGAAGTCTGCAAGCTCTCTGTTTTTGAGGAGGGTTCAAATTATTTCCGTACATTTGAAGTGGAAAGGTACCGTTTCAACAAAGAAACAATTACAACACTTGCTCAGAATATCTTGCTTTGGGTTTGGGGCTTTGTTTCTTTGTTTGCTTGGCTCTTTTGAGGGAGGAGTGTTTGTTTTTTAAAGGCAAGCTTTTCTGATGGACTCTTTGACTTCCATAACACATGCAGTGTTAGAAATAGGACTTGGCATCCTGCTGCCTAAGACTTGTAAATCTCTTCTGGCCTTGCTTTGTAGCCACCTTGGAGTTGGAATGCCTCCCAATGATTCAGAGCATGCAGACAGAAATACACACAAAACCAGATGCCCAGGATGACAGGAATTTTACAGGCAAGCAGCTGGGAAATTGTCTTCAAAGTCAGGTAGGGGAAAAGTGAAGTTTTGCAGCCTGCTAAGGCATAAGGGCTACAGGGAGAAGATGAATAACTGGCCTCATTAGATTATTATCACTTCTCTGGCTCATTCTAAGACGAGATCGCTTGCCCTCTATGCCACATGTCCTTTCCCTGGAGTTAGGAATGAGAATGATGTTTTTTGCTTTGTGTCTGATACCTCTGGTCCCAAGTGAAGAGGACTTTTCAGCATGGAGCTGTCAGCAACTAATGGGAAATTGAAGATGCTGCATTAATTGAAGCAGATCATCCCAGTTCCCTTCACAGCTCCGATCAGCAATCTGAGAAGCTTCATCATTAAAATTCACTGAAAATCAATTAAGAGAGGCCTAAAGCAGACTGGAACTCCCACAGGGTCTCTTTGCATTACCTCAAAAGGTAACAAATGTCAAGGGACAGAAGGTGTCAGTCCCAATGAGCTGGCTGTGTTTGCCTGGGAAAAGTTCATCAGAGAAATTAAAGACTCACACCAAGGGGTGGAGAACCAAGGTACTGGGATTTTGACAGCCAGTCGGTTCAATGTTGAATCATATAAGTAACTGACATAGTCAGTTATTTGTTAGGGGTTTCTAGTAATTTTGGCTAATTGGAGGCTGAATCAGAGATAAAAATACAAAATGAACACAATGAAAATTTCATTATTAGTATAATAACAAACCATACTCTTTTGTGGATAAACTTCCTAAAATAGATCTCTTCATCTGTTGCAGAAGCTAGGCACCAGTTGCAAGAATGGACTCTGGTAATTTTCATGCATAGATCAATTCTGGAGGAGCAAGTGAGACAGATGAACTGTAACTGGAGCAAGATTGAGCCACCCCATAGTCAGAGGCAAGACTGTGGTACAGCAGAGGTGAAAAAGCAGATGCTGACCTTGGTACTTAGCAAGCACTGAAGGAAGAGGCTCTGTCCTGCTGTCCATGGGACTTTGATGAAGAGAACTCTGATCTGTTGTGATAAGACAAAGTTGTTTTGGTCCACATAAGAAGCTGGGATGAGAGCTGTGAAAGATTCTCCTGTCCATGTGCTGGGGTGAAAAGAATGAGTTGGGCTTCTGTCCTGCTGGAACCTCTTTGAGAGGGGCAAGCTGTGCTGCTGGCTGCAGGAGAATCAAAAACAACCAGTAATTTGTTAGGGTTAGTGATCTACCTGAGGAATTTAGAAACAATGAACTGATCTCAAAGAATGCTACTGTGTTAAAGGACTCATTCAGATAGCATCAAATTGTGCCAAAGCTGCCAATGTCCTTGGGTGTGAGAGACACTGAACATTTCCCTTCCCAGTGTAGGAAATTAAATTCTTTCCCAGAAAAGGGAGCTCATCATTAGATTTCATGAAAGCACCCAGGAAAAGCAGGTGTTCTGGAAACCTCAGCAACTCTGCTAATGCCTTTTCTGAGGTGGATGTGCTCTCATCCCAAATGGACATCTCCCTAACAAGGGGCTGTAAGAGCCATAAATGGGGAGCTCAGTGCTGACCTGGCCTCTCACACACGGCCCAGCACGGACACGTGGAGCTGCAGCAATGGCACGGCCACGTCAGATGGCTGAGTGTTCTTCCACAGTTTTGAGGGAAAAAAGTAACTGAGCATTACAAGCACAGGTACCGATTAGTATAATCAGGCATATTGTCCCACAGGCTCAATTTAATCTTTATCCTAGCAGTGCAGCAGTCAGTGTTCCTCCTAACATAATTATGTTATGTTCAGTACAGCATTTCCATCTACATTTGCTGCCTTAGGTATGAGCCAGCACCAGCATTCAGCCAAAGATAAAAGCGCAAAGTGGATTTTAAAGATCACCAAGACATTTTAATGAAGGAAATTAAATAAAGCCATCTTTTCTATCTCAGTGATTCCATCTGATTAGAAAGCAAAGGGGAGCAGCAGAAGGCAGGTGAGGTGGTGCAGGCAGGGGTAAGGATCAAAATGAACTGTGGTGGTTACATACCCAGTATGGGAAAAGCAGGCAGGACAGAGGAATCATCTCTGAAATTAAGAGGGAAGTTTAGCTTCTTCCTTTTCTGGTAAGATTGACTATAGGGCTGTCTAACAGGATTTCAGACTATTTATTTTCTTTTAGAAACCTTACTTAGATTCATATTAGTCAGCTCAGCCTCTGCTGGCATCAAAATTGAGGGAAATAACATTTTTTTAGCACTGCTAAGAAAGAGAACAGATAAAACTAAATTATGCAGCCCCAACGAGTAAAGGAATTATGTCCTATCCACCTTCAATAAGTCACAGAGACCAAAATCTCCTCAGGGTGTCTCATTTACTTTCAGCCTTGCACAGTGAGCCCTCAGCTCATCATGGATCAAAAGATGCCTCACTAAATGACAAGAAAAATGACTGTATTCTGTTTAGTTGCAATCCTTTTAGTCATAACAAATCTTGTGTGCATCAGCTGAGCTCCAGGAGAATCATGTGAGGCAGCAGCCGCACCCTCTTCAGAGGCTGTTCCAGGACTGTAGAGGACTTTTCCCCCCTCACACCTCCAGCAACAAACCTACTCATCTTCCAAATCCTTCCTAAATTCCAGATCCCTCCTGCTTAAAACCACATGGCTGCCCACTGGACAAAGGTCCAGTCCCAAAGCTGCTTCTCCTCCACAGAAACCCCTCACACAGCCTGGGCTGGGGGCTCTTCAACAACAGGGAAACAATTCCTTCTGCTGTGTTAGGTTTGAAACAGTGCAAGGTATAGGAATGATTTATTACTCATCCTCATGGAATGTCCCTGCCCTTCAGAGCTGCAGCACTACTGTGCAAAGCCTCTGATGGAGCCAAGCAGAAATGGCTGCTGTCCCAAAAAAAGAGTCCGGGAGAAATTGCCAGTGTCCTTCATGCCTTGAGAAAATGAATGAGCAGTCAGTGTTGGGGTTTGGGTACAAATTCAGTTCAGATGAAAAAATATTTCAGGATGATCTCCCTCCTCTTTATGTTCTAACACAACTACAAACAAGCAAGATGAGAGATTGTAGAAGGAATTACGATGTTTAAAAGCAAATCTCTGAACTAAGCTTGGGATGCTCACCCAGCAGTTAAACACAGGTAGACAGGCACTCTTCACTACCTATTTCATGTTAAGAGATTTCTAAACTCTACCAAATGAAGTTAGGAAATTAACCATAGAGCAACATAACCATATTTCAACTCATTTAAAGGTACCCAAGAACCTTTCTATGAAACTAGGGGATTTTTTTTCCTTATTCAGTTCCTGAGTGGGACTAGCAAGTGGAAAAACCCACTGAAACTGTAAATGCATTCTGCCCCAGGACAGAAACAACAGGTCATTTTTTAAAACCTAGAAAAAAAATCCAGAAACATAAAACATTATGGACCATGTATTATTTTTATCACCAAGAATTCCCCACATAAAAGGCACAGAGGAAACCATAATTCAGACGTGGGAAAACAGAGGGACTGTAAAAGTGAAATGGAGTTCTGACAAATGATCATGTGTGGAGCATGGATTCACAGACCAACAAAACCAAACACCCCAGCAGCAGCAGCAGCAAACCCCAATAGTGCATGTTCCAGCTGAAGCACGGGGCTTTGTGTCTGTTCATCTTGTCCACTGGCACACTTACCTGCCAAGGCTGCTCAACCTCTTCTTTCACATCTTAAACCCCAAAATCCCCCAGTCCCTTCACAGGAATCACTCAACCAAATGAAGACAGACCAGAAATGTTATTTTCACAGTTCACAATAACATCAAGTTCTGTGCCTAAGATACACCATCTTGAAATATAAAGAACAAGCCAGCAAGTGTACAAACCTGGTGTTTGAAGAAGTGATAACAAGACAGGAAACTCACGCCCATGGTTAGCACAAAAACCCATGATTAATATAACACAAATGCAGATGGTCAGGGACATAGCTTGCCAGTTTGGGGATGTAATAGGCTGGCATTATTAAAGCAAAGATTATTTCTAACAAAAATTATGTTTCCCAGAATTGAATACCACTTGGGGTGGACACTCCTGATCTCTACATAATATTTCAGGAGTTCAGCTGGCACCAATCTGTTTTTCTAGATACAAGCAGTGAAGAAGTTCAGTTCCTGATAATATGCAGTTCTGTAACTTCATTAGAAACCTTTCATCTTTCAATATGTGAAATAAAAGCTAGAAAAGCACCAACTATCCTTAGTAGCAACATTTTGCAGCACACAATCTGAAAAGGTCAACCTGCCAGACAGTAATACATCAAGTAAAAATTAAAGTGAGGGCAAGGAAAATCATCTTCAGGTGAAGCTGCTCTTCTGCAAAAGCAAAGTGATATTAAGATGCAGCCTGGGAACAACACATTGCTCAGCTATGAGAGAAAGCATAATTCTTAAAAACCTATTCCCTACATTAGAGACAGAAAATCAACTACAAATCAGGTGTTAGCTTGGTTAGTATTCAGACATGATAATTATTACCACAATATTAGCATAACAATCAAATAAACACAGCCCAGATATGCATATTAATTCATTTACTAGTGTCAGCCATGCTCTGCTTTGATTCTGTCAATACACCCTGCTGCAAAAAGGTTAAATGGTATTTTCAGCGTCATGTGAAATCAGCTCTTTGAGTCATAGCTTACCACATAAACAGGAGGCAAAGAACTACACCAGTTTGCCTTCCAGAACTTCTCACACATCTCATTACCTGTCTGTGGGCAGCTCCAGATAATGAGGGCAAAACCATTCCAACGAACAGTACCAAGGAAATCACACAGCACTACAGACTTGTTCCAGGCATGAAATTTTTAATGGATTATGTGAAATAACACAGAAGCAATTCCTGTCCACAGAAAAGAGTTAAAATGTTTTTGTTTCAAGGACAATCACTGGATGTTTAAAATTTCTGGTGCTGAAAGCTACATTAGGTCCTCAACATTGGGTAATTAATATCCCCACAACGTAAACTGTGAAATTACCACCTCCCCAAGGAGAAAATTTTCAGGATTTGCAGCTCATGTCAAAGTCTCAGTAAAATGAAACCAGCAGAATTTCCCTGAGATGACACTGTGTTCTATTACCCTTCAAATACTCATGAAAACAGACTTGCTTTCACTAGCACAGCTGTTCATGAAAATCTGGGGTAAAACCTGTAAGAAATGGCAACATGCACGGATGTTCCTTTCCGCTGCAGGCAGAACCCAGCGCTCCTTAGAGTGGCTAAAAGCTGAGCAGCTCTCACTGGCACAGCCTCTCCTCCACACCCAGCGAGTGCCCAACACGGCAGTGCCAGCCTTCCCAGAGATGGGCGAGGACACCAGAGAGCAGATGCCACCAAGGGTTTGCAGCTGTGCCAGAGGTCTTCATTGGACATCAGGGAGAACTTTGGCCCAGAAAGGGCCATTAGATATGGGAATGCTCTGCCCTGGGGCCCTGGTGGAGTCACCATGGTGGGAGGTGTTCAAGGGAAGCCTGGCAGCAGCACTCCAGGCTCCAGTGTGCTGGCCATGGTGGCCGTGGGTCACAGGTGGCCATGGGCTGGACTTGACCTTGCAGGGCTCTTCCAAGCCAGTGCATTTCATGGTTTGTGACATCACAGCCTCTGGGGACAGCACGGTGGCTGCCAATTGTCCCCAGCTGTTCTGTGCCCAGAGCCCGGGCAGACTTCGTTGTGGAACGACGTCCAGAGCTCACGTGGTGGTGGCAGCTCCTCGTGCAGAGCACCATGGCCAGCCAGGCCTTCTCCTGGACACTGCAGGTGTACCTGCTGATGCTGCTGGTCCATCCACTCGACCCTTCCAGCCGTCCTGAGCGGGACATGGGCACCTCGGGTCTGCTTCCTGAGGAGCTGGAGCTGCAGGACATGGACCCTGAGGCTGCCCCGTGGGTGGACTTGGCGCTGGTGTCCTGGACATGCCTCCTGCTGGAGCTGCTAATCATGGGCATTGTCCTGGGATGCTACGTTGGCAGAAGGCTCTGGAGACGCTGGAGACAGGTGAGGGAGGGGGGCAGGACGGGGCAGACCCCGAGGCTGCTGGGTCTCCTGGGCAGCCCCTTGGCCAAGGCCCCGCGGCAGAGGGGAGCGGAGCCTCCGGGCAGGAACGGGGCCCAAGGCTGAGCCAAGGGACGGCACCGGGCAGAGGTGGCAGGAGCTCTGCTCGCTGCAGCCTCTGCCCAGGGCAGCCCAGTCGGGCCCCAGCCTCTCTGGCAGCGGCCTCGGCCCCGCTCCGCCCTCCCATCGAGATCCCCGTGCTTTGCCTTGCAGGAGAAGCTCCGGAGCCGCTCGGCCCGGGCAGAGCCCCGGTGCTGCCGCTGCTGCCAGGGCCGCGGCTGCCCCAGGAAGCTGCTCCAGCTGCTGAGGCAAAACCGCGCCCTGCTGCGGCTCTGCCTGCGGCACCGCCCTCGGCAGAGACCCAGAGCCGGGAGAGCAGCACTGGGGGCCGGGTGAGAGAGGAGCAGGCTCCGGCACCCTCAGCACCAGGGCCCGGTGAGAGCGGGGGAGATCTCGGCCTCCTTCAGCACCAGGGCCCGGTGAGAGAGGAGGATCCCGGCCTCCCTCAGCACCCGGGCCCGGTGACAGAGGAGCAGGCTCCTGCCTCCCTCAGCACCAGGGGCCGGGTGAGAGATGATGATCCCGGCCTCGCTCAGCACCAGGGCCCGGTGAGAGCGGGGGATCCCGGCCTCCTTCAGCACCCGGGCCCGGTGACAGAGGAGCAGGCTCCTGCCTCCCTCAGCACCAGGGCCCGGTGAGAGCGGGGGATCCCGGCGTCCTTCAGCACCAGGGCCCAGTGAGAGAAGATGATCCCGGCCTCGCTCAGCACCAGGGCCCGGTGAGAGCAGAGGATCCCGGCCTCGCTCAGCACCAGGGCCCGGTGAGAGCGGAGGATCCCGGCCTCGCTCAGCACCAGGGCCCGGTGAGAGCGGAGGATCCCGGCCTCGCTCAGCACCAGGGCCCGGTGAGAGAAGATGATCCCGGCCTCGCTCAGCGCTGACCTCCAGCCCCAGTGCGGCGCGGAGCCTTGCGGGGATGTGTGACCAGCGCCCAGCCCGGGCACTGCGACATCCCATCTTAGGAGTTAGAGACACCCCGTCCTTAGTCATAGCATTCCCCGACACCTTTTCCACAAGTAGTTGACGTTTCCCTCGGCGTTCCTTTTCTCAAAGTTGAAATATTTTAGGCATAAGTTTCTTACCCCGTAGTCTTCTAGTCACCCTGTATTGTAGATTTTGCCAGTAGTCAAGTTAAGTTCAAGGAGTCAATAAAGTTCACATTTTCTATGCAGTGCTGTGTCCTTTCCTTGACATTCCATCCTAGAGGGGACCCGGCGAGTGCTGGGTTTGCAGGGGAGCTCCAGCCTGCCTGGTATGGAGAGCCTGAGTGCCCCAGCAGGGGCTGCACGAGTGTGGAGGGCAGCTGCAGAGAACATGGTGGCAATGCTCTCCTGCCTCCTCCTTCCAAGGAAGGTTGGAGTCCATCCCTGTCTGCGCTGTGCCGGGGGGAGGGCCCTGAAGGCCCTGGGAGGTGTCTGGGTGGCAGCGCTCTGGGGCACCAGGGAAAGAGCAGGATCATCCCTGGAATGCTGTGAGAGATAGCCAGAGCAGCCCACCCTGGGGCCCAGGCAAGGGCTGAGTCCAGGGGCTGCTGGGCTATGGCAGCCATCAGTCCAGTGAGGCTCAGTCCTGTTAGTTCTGAGGTTTTTATATGTATTTAATATAAAATACTTAGTTGTTTACATTTATCCTGTTGACCTTCAAAATGGGATTAAATTTCATTTTCCTGCAAAACAAAACTTAAGTTATTTTATTCCTAAGAATCAACCATGTTTACTCTCAGTTTAAATGACTTCTCTGTGACTTACTCTGCATCTTGCTCCTTTACAGCACCATCAAACACCTCTGTTAAAATACAGATCCCTCACTGCAAGGAGGATAATCTTGCTGTTTTCTCAAGAACGTTTGCTGAAGTACCCATTTTTACAAATCTAATAGGAAAAAAATCCTACAGATCAGCTTGACAATTTCAAAAGCTAGTTCCTCAACTCTTCCTCATCAGTTTCCTTATTGGTGACATTCAGCAATACCAAACAAGCACAGAAAACACATGGAAGAAGAAATGCAGATAGTCAGCACCCACCACCTATCAAAATGCATTTTAAATGGAGTTCAAAGGTCTCTAAGAGCAAGGTAAGGTGTAAATGGAGATACTCACACAGAAGTACTGCCAGCTGGTATTTTCAGCATTTCCTCTGAGTCTCCTCTTCATTTGTTTATCTCTCACCTAAACAAGAGAAAAAAACCCAAACAAATGTGACCTTTCAGGCAGACAAAAAATGTGTTTGGTTCCTTAAGAAAGCATTTTATTCTGCCTGTATAATAACCTGTTGGGAACAGTAGGAGCTTTTAGCAAAACGTCCCTGTGCTGTTGCAGTTGTTCTGCCACTGTGAGAAATCACAGGCACGGCTGCAAGGCTCCTGCAGCTCACCCTGGTGAGGGTCAGAGACCGCTTATCCCTGCAGGGATCACTGGGAATAATGATGGTGGGAAATGTGGAGGGAGCTGGATAAATAAATACTTGCCATTTCCTTAACAAAAAACCCCTCAAAACAAAGCTATAAAAATAGTTTGCCTCTGAATTAGGAGAATTTAAATTAACTATTTTAGGTCTCCTTTGGTTCAATGTTCATCAATCTGAATTTGAATATGCATAGAGCTAGTAAGTAAAGGTAGCTGGAATTTAGGAATAAATGCTTATTTCCTTGTGCATAACCTACACTGAAACACATTAAAAACCAGTGTTTTGCTTTAGAGCTGATTGGCATTGACTTCATTCAGTCCTAGACTCATCAGGCTATAAAAAACATGGGGAAATATATTCTTTGTTTCATTAAGAATGCATTATTAATTAGAAAGGCATAGCTTTATCAGAGTCACTGCTGATACCAACATTACTTGGCTAAGTTCAAAGTACCGATACAAGAACATCAAAACAAAAGCAATGTTCAACAGAGCCTCAAAAATAAAGACACAGTTCAAAGCTTTTCAGATGCCCTACGGTTGCTAAGGTATCTCCAGAAAGATGAGTAAACTGAAAATAGCACAGGAAATTTTAAACCCATTTCTCTTTTTTTCCCCTTAACTTCCTTGTGGGCAAGAGAAGACTCCTAATACAAGGAATGAAATGTAGCTTTCATACCTCAGTCATGAGTAGTCCCCTCAGTTTCAACCAGACCCAGTGCTCAGTGAAATCTTAGGGCCAAATCATCAGTATGAAATTCAAATTATTTTTGTGAAAGTAGCTATTTTTTCTCCATTCCCCTCCCTCCCCATCATCAAGTGGGAAAGGCTCAATTTGAAAAATAATTACTACAAAATTATACTTTGACGTAATAAGTTCGCTACAAGTTCCACCAGAAAGAGAAAGGAGAGCAGAATCAGAGGTTATCAAACTCAATATAAAATCCAGCTCATGCTATCTCCAAAAGCCTCATTTAATTTATCCAGGATTTTTTTAAAAACCCACATAATAAAAACTTCACATATTTTGTTAAATGCTATCATTTCTATCTGAAATATTAATTCTTACTATGCTTTTCAGAAGTGAATTAGAAAGTTTTCTGGACCCATCTTCCCCAAATCTGATTCTAAGTGCTTGCCAGTTTAATCCCTTAGGAAGCAAAAGTACCCCCATGTGTCCCAGGATCAACAGAAACCAAACAACAAAGCTTGACAAAGTATATTAAATTGTCAATAAAGTCAATAAATATTTTCCACTGTAGAGACAGCTATCACCAGCCTGTGAATTTTGCTAGGGCAGGTTTAGTGAAGAAAAAAGGAGATCTTTATTGCCAAATCAGGCAGGAGTTGTTCTGCTCTGCTGCCAGTATGAGGCAAGATTAAACACCACATTCTTCACAGTACCGTCCACAAAGAATTCCCCTTTGAAATGAAGGCTGGTGTGAGTTTGACCAAACAGATGAAAAGTCACTGGTGTGGCACAGGGATGGCAGCATGGGCAGGCTCTGCAGTGGAAGGCTGAGACCCAGCAGCAGATTCCTGACCAGATCTCCGAGGCTGAGTGTGCAGGGTTGCTGTGGTGCCCTGGCCCCCCTGGCCGCACACTTGCAGCCACCATCCCTTCCTCTCAGGACAGGAGAGAAAATAACAAAAGCAGGAACTGGAAAGCTCAGGCTAAAGTCAGGGAGGTCACTGATGAAACAGACTTCAAAAAAACTTATTTATCACCAATTAAAAAGAATATTGAATGACATTATTATGCACTATTAGTAGGCAGTCAGACAGCCAGCCTGATCCCAAGCGTGCTGCAGCATCGGGGCCAGGCAGTGCCCATCTGCCAGGAGCTGATTTACCCATCCTTCTCAAGGGAATTTGCCTGCACACAGTTCCACTATAGAGCTGTCAGTCTGCCAATAAACATATCTCTGGCTAAGAGTCAAACCCTAATACATAAATCATATTAAGTGAAGAATGAAACCTGCAGCATTTGATTGACCTTCAGTGCCCTGAGAAGATTACAAATTTCCCAAGATTAAGGAGTTCCCAATATACACAGCAAAGGACTGATTTTTATGGATCAAATGTTAAATAGGCCTGTAAATTTGAGTTCTTAGATTGCACATGAAAGAAGGAAAAAAATCCCACCACGACCCTCAAATACAATTTTAGATCCTCCTTTTAAAATCTGGTTTTAAAAGAGAGGAATAGATACAATCTTCCCCTCACATGGAGATTTTAATGAATTAAAACCATTTCAAGTCTGTGAAGAAAGCCCTACCACAGTCCCTGTCAAATGACATTTTCTTCCATTTTTTCTTCTCATTACTACTTCAGAACACTCAAAATAACAGCAAACAAGGAAATTAAAGTTGCAATTCCAGCACCAAGCTCTGGAGTCCCACATTGCCTTCAAACAACTGCATGAAACCAAAACTTTATGCTTAATACTCTGCAATCTATATAAGCCATTTATTTGCATATCCTTGGGCTGCTGAAGCTCCAACTTGCATTTCCATTAGCAGAGGGGCCTGATTCCTGCCTTGCCCTGACACAGATCAGCAGCGTGGTGGCTCCTGCTTAGCTGATTGAAGCTTTTGGCTTTTCTGTCTGTAACACTGCCCTTCCTGAACCCATCCTGAGGGACTGAACAGCCCCACAACCTCTGCAGTTTGCATTCCTGATATCTGCCTCCCCATCAGGATGCTTTGCAAAAACAATTCAGATCAAATGTTGTCTGTGTCTGCCTCAAAGAGAAGCTCTCTGGGCTTTTTACTCCTAGTTTTAGAACATTGTCTTTCTAATGCCATGACAGCTGTGTACAAACACAGAGAAACACCTTGAAGCATTAATAAATAAAAGTTGTCACATTCCCTGTGGCCATTTGAGGGTGAAATTGCATGTGTGAATCTATTGCAGTTATGTAATGCACTGATATGTACGTGTTCCAAAGCAAATGCATTAAAAGCAGATTATGCAGCATGTATTTGTTACCCATTTTAAATTATTACTGGGAGGCAAAGAAAGATTTATTTGATAGCCTCACGGGTTTATCTTCATAATTTACAATGGAGCAACTCCTTTGCATTCAATTCAAGTGGATTTTTGTCCCCAACAGATTCATCTACCTGGTCAGCAGGCTGATACAGAACAGAGGAGCACAGACAGTGCAGGAACTGATTTTTAATTACATTAATGGACTTCTCATGTGGCTAAAACTGATATTCCCAAGTCCTTTCAGACTGTGGGCTAACAGCATCCACCCCATGTCCTGCCATTCACCGCTTCCTTATGGCATTTGTGTGGACTGCTTCCACACAAGTCAGAACAAAGCACTTTTACTGTGGTGTCATGTGCCTGCTGGAAGGGCAGCAATGCAGCCACCAGTTTGTACTTCCTAGTTCAGGATTCCCCACACACTTAAAAACTGTAACAAGAGGCAAAGACTCTCCAATCCTGCTGTAAACAAGAGTGTTTAAGAACCAACTCCTCCAACTTCAACTTGCTTCCAAGTTTGTAGTATTGACTTTTTTAGATAAATGTGTGGGTTATTGTGGATTAAAATGATAACCACAGGCCTGCATATTGACCTCAAGTGTGCTGGTATGAGCAAGTTGGTGGTCTTCTTATCTATCCCTGTGCTCATCATGATGCAATTTCTCAACTATCTCCAAGAGGGATTTTTCTTCAACCTGAGTAAACTATTTTATAAAATTCCTACCAGGGAGAATGGCTGCCTTCCATACAAACCAAAGTGGTTCAGTTTTAAAGCGATTAGAACTGCACCGGTCTTCAGACCCAAATATGTGTGGCCTCTGTGTAATACAGAAGTCCTTAGGAAAGACTCTGAAGGTGCATGAAAAACCTCCATTCCCTAACACACAAAACCCCACCTGAGTAAAATCTCACTCACTGTACAATGAAAGGAAAATATTGAAGTGGTGGTGCCAGGGACAAGGTGAGGATCCACGGTACCAGCAAGGATTCTGCGCTTCAGGACACTGAATATCCAGCCCAGAGACAGAAATTCATCGTGGAACAAGCTGCTACAAACTGAAAATGTGCTTGGCTGAGGTAGGTTTCAGCCAACAACTGTGATCCTCCACCGGCAAAAGTAAAGAGCAGTTCAGTCCTTCCTCCTTCTCAACTCCTTTCTGGGTCCATTCCTCCCCAGCCTTGACAAAGAGAGTGTCTCCTACAGAACAAGGACATGGGAGCCTTTTTACCCTGTTGCCATTCAACAAAAATGTTAAAGAAAGATACTTGCTCTGCATCTTGTGTAAATCTGCCATTTTAAACCACATTCTGAGAATATATATTCTCAGAAGTACTTTCTAAATTTTACTTGTATTTCTTGTGTCAAAACAACATTACCACAAGTGAACTTCCCCCTGAACAGTCTGTCCGAGAGGAAGAAACTGCAGTGGTCGCCATCGGCCACCAGATTTTACATCCTGGCCTAAAACCTTATTTACACAGGCTGAAGGATCCTTCCCAGCAGGATTCTGCCCTGGTCAGTACCACTGCCTGGTGTTCTTGGGTTAGCGGATCAAAGTGACTTCATCCCACTGAGGGTGTGCCCCCAGCTGTACTCAGTGAATGTAAGGACACGACCAGCAGGTTAGAAATACACATTTCCAAACAGATTGCCCCACAGGCTTGTGTCAGTTGCTTTACTTCAGGAGCATTATCAGATTATATAGCTGGAGATATCCTATGGTATCTGTGTTATGAGCACACTCCTACATGCCTTGAATAGAGTTCCTAGCAATAAAATATTTTGCATGCCATGTGCAATGCTGACCATAAAGAAACTTGTCAATGTCATCAAAGCTAAGGGACCCTGTCAGCATTTTCAGGAAGCCTTATTAAGATGAAATTCTGTATTTCAGCTCATTGTGAAGTTATTTGACATTTCATTGTCACATCTAACACTCCCGATCAAGAACATGATGCACTGTGCACAGATTTCAGTGAGTGGAAAGATGGGTTTTTGTGCATCGGTTTTCTACTGGAGTTGCATTATGAGAAACTCTGCTGTTAACCTGTCTTTGGATTTATGTGTCTTTTCTCTGCTTTTGATCAAACCTATGCTCATTTTTATAAGATAAAATAGAGAGGCTGGAAGAATAGCTCATCTGAATGCAAATGAGCTCTTTCTCCCCCCTACATCTATCTCAAGGCTTATCTTTTTATTACTCGCACAGAAAGCAGGACAGTCTGGTTAGAGCCAGGGGCTAAATCAGAAATCACTTGACAATCCACTGGTACCATGGCATTTTAGACTATATTCCCTAAGCTTCAGTGACTAAGGGTGACTCATAAAATTGTACAAGGCCATGAGCTTAGCATCTCTTTTTTACATGAAGACTTATGAAAATTGAAGTGTACTTTATCACCTGGGACAAACTTTTATCTTGAACATCTACCACACACTACAGTCACAGGCCAGAAATACAACTGCAAGGGAATAGGAATGAAAAAGACTTTTTGCTCTCTAGATCTGGGGGTTTTTGGCTTGCTTTAACAGTTTGAGCTCTGCCATGGTGCCAGTGATGCTGGGTTTCCTAAGAGTCCTATGATGTTTATTTAGGTTCCCAGAGGAGATGGAAGTGAAGAGCTAAATCAATCTGTCACACACCATAGAGCTGGGGATGCACATGAGCACACACTGCACACTGAAGCCTTCCCAAAGCAGCAGCTCCCTGCCCCACCTCCAGACCCTAAAGGAGCACACACACAGGACACCAGAAGGAGCTGATGGTGGCAGGTCCTGGCTCTCTGAAGCCTACACCGAGCTGTTCATGATTGCACCTAAAAAGCATTCCGCATCTCCTGTTAACTGACAGCTGCTCACCTCCGGAGTCGGCTGCTACCTAACAGTGCCCAGCAACAATTGTACTGCAAAATGTACTGACCCTGCAGTTAGCGTCAAAACAATGGATGGGCTGCTTCTTTTCAAAGCCTGTCCAATTTTTAATGAAAAATAGAAAAATAACCACTCTTCACATGTATCATTACTGCTAAACCTTGTCTATGTTTTCAGCTTCTCTTACTTAACTTTCAGGATAATGAAACTTACTGGCATGGGATTTCAAGGCAGGTGGTAGACAAGGTATGGAAAGGTGTGGGTTGTTTGAGAATCCTCGGTATCAGCAGACAACTTGCACAAGGTGAATTATATTTTTCCAAGCAAAATAACCACTTAGTGTCTTTACCTTCCCTGGTGTTTCCAGGGAGAACACCATTAGCTTTGTAAGTGCACAGTCACTGGCTAGTTGAATATATACATTTAGCCAACTATGTAATACTCAGGAGACCCTGCTGAAGCAGTATTTTATTTTCCAAGATATTTTAACAACATACTCGATTTAGGAAGGAAAAGTGTTGGAAATGACAATTTTGCCCTCCTTTATCCTTATGAAACAGCATTGCTTTTTCCAGCGTATGGGAAATGGTTAAACTGAATGAGCAGAGAGATTTGTTGTTACTGCTGAATATATCTTCTGCCATAATCAAAAGATGTTGTTTAGGAAAACAACAAACATTTTTCCTTCTTCACCCTTGAGTGCTTAGGTTACCCTTCATCTCTTCTATTACTCCTCAGTCTCAGAACAGAGCAAGCCTGGTCCTGTTATATCTAATCCAGCTCCGAGTGCCATTTTTTTCCAATTCATTTTCACAACTTACACCTCTTGCAGTTGTGAACTTCTATTCATTTGCTTGTTTCCCTTCAGGCATAGGTAATAAAAGTTATTTCATGTGAAATACAAATCAGACAGATACAGTGCATCAGCTGTGGGGGGTTTGGGTTTCTTTTCCTTTTCTGGATACTTAGCATAGTTAACAGCAATTTCCTTACTTCTCCCACATGGAAACCAGCACAAGCTTCCCAAAACGCAGTTTTTGACAGGGCATGGATGTTGGACCATAATTACATGTAGACCACGGGAAGCGCTTCACTAAAGGGGAAAATGAAAGGAGACTAACTAGCCAATAGGTTGGCAAAAGGTGACCACTAATGGATCAATGATCCACTTTAGTGCCAGGTGTCCAGGGCAGCTCTCAAGGATGATCATGGATTTCAGTGCCACTGCAGAGACAGATTTTAATCGTGGACTACAGCAGTGCTGTTCGAGCCATTATGTGACTGAATTATTACTATTTCTGTACCAACTTGGAAATAAAACTTCACTCTGGGCTGAATAGTGTCCCTTCACGGAATTCAGGAGGAAATGATTTTACACAGTCAACAAAATTAAAAGTATTTTGCATTCCTGGCATCCCCATTTACCAACCTTACACAAATCCTGTGCCAAGCTGGTTGTACAAAACCCATGCACTGGTACAGCCTGTGCTACCTTCCAGACAAGGAGAGAAGCAGAAGGAAGCTTCAGTGCGTTTCCTAAGAGGTCCAGATCCATGTGTTCAGCAAGAGAGAGCAGAGAGCAAGGGAATCAATGAAATAAAAAGGAAAAAACAGAGGTAGGCTGGCATAAACACTTTTGCATAACCTGAGCTATTCCTCTACAAATACATAGACAGAGCCAGGAATCCTATTAACTAATCCTAACTTCTCCCTGCCCCTCCCAAGTAAATTAGTAGATCTTAACCTCAAAACAAGTAACACAGAAATCTTCCAAGGTTTAATGGCTTCATCTGTCATAGAGTGACTGTACCCCTGGTACACAAAGTTCCTGAATCAGTGTTTACTTCTGGTATTTGTGTTTAAAATTAGAATGCAAGCACCACATCCTTAATGCAATACCTAAGAGCTAAGACTGTCTTCCCAATTAAAATGCAGCAAGCAGATTGGTTTTAGCACTCAGTGGCATTCTTTTTATGGACTCTCATTCCTTCACAGACCATATAGCTATAAATAATCCATGCACAGAGCAATTAGGCCTCTTGCTTGTTTTATGGGTTACAGACTCTATGCCTGTGCAAGTGTCATCAAATGTTCTAAAGCACTACAATGCAGCCAAACACATTTAAATCCCTACATTAAGAGTAATTGAATAATTTTAATACTTAATTGCTCTTCTTCTGTCATATGGTTACAGCCTTTTGAGTGAATCTCACAATTACTGAGTCCAGACTAAAGCATGACTCCTACACAAAAGCCATTTAAGAAAAGGGCATCTTTAGCACCTGCAAATGGTAAATGTGGTGATGAAATAGGACACTAACCAGTTTGAAGATCTGCAATTTCCACACAAACAACTCAGAACTGGAACAACAGAAAGTGACTTCCACACTTGTTATGGTAGAGAAGCAGAGTTTTGACTTATTCTGAAACACTGATCTTGTGTGCTGATAGGATCCTGTGAATGCCAAGGGGAGCGAAAGCAGAGAGAAAACTCTGCTTCAGTGACTTCATACCAAGACTCACATGATTCTTTTGTTCTGTGCAGAATTTAGAATTAAACTGAGACAGAGGGGAAGCTACAGAAGAGAGACGCACACTTGGCTTGCCTTTATTATTTAAAGCTACAATTTCTACTGTGCTTCCTCTGCTCTTGCAGAAATGCTGTTTATAACCCTTATACTTTAAACATGCAGTAGGTTACACAGAATTGTACACTATCTGTAGAGCTGCCTTAGGAGACTTTGCAGCAAGCCCTGAAATCTTTGCCCTCCTCTATGCAGAAAAGATTCAGTTTAGCCCTGGGGAATTATATTCAAGGACAGAAATAGAAAGGGAAGATCTTTCTTAATAATTGTCCAAAACAAGTTTAGACTGTGAAAAATTGGGAAGAATATTAATCTGTTTGATTTGTACACACGTCTTTTAAGACTAATTATGCAGCAGAAGCATTTAGCATAAAATCACAAGATTTGAAATGTGTTAAGTGTAGCACACGGAAATGAAACTGATAGAAGGAGATGGATAGAGGCTAATTAGACAACGTCTGGAAGAGCATCACCATTTGACAGCAAGTACATAAGATAAAGCACTGTGGGCTTCGGCAAATTATTAATAATTTGCAAGATTTAGTTTCCAATCACCTTTGAGATCAGCTTTTTTTCCCCACCCAATTTAGCCTCAACTACAAAAATGCAAAACAGCAAATGCAGTGTTGATCATAATGAGGTCACAAGCTAATTGTGTTTTCATTATTTCAAATTTTAGAGTGACAGCCCTAGGAATATAATGCCTTAAAACAAACACCAGTTCAACAAGCTAAAACTGTAAACAGGAAAACTGTGACCACATGCTTCTCTTTCTTGGTTTTTCATAAAAGGGGAGCATAAATCTTTGTTCTGTGGGTCTCCATCCCACTGAAGGTGTTCATGCTCTGGGAGGAATTCCCTTTAGGAGGCCCGAGCAGATTCAATTACTGCAATTGTTTTTCCCCAAGAAAAAACAGAATAGATGATGTTTCACTCCAGCAGTTTCTCCTTTAGCCACATGGCTGAGGAGTATTCCTGCTCTCTGTGTGCAAGGCTCTGACACCAGACCCATAAGAAGAGACCTGAAACCTCACAACCAATTCCCAGAGGAATTAATGCAACAGAAAAGCCTTTAGAAATTATGCAGCAATTTTATGCAAAACTAGAAGACGTAAAATCATTAGTTTCTCCATCAAAAGGAAACAGTATTTTGACTATTGGGGGTAGATTAAAGAGATGAGTTCTGCATTCCCTGACCCCATATTTTGCCTATTAACCAAGGTTAATAAGCAAGAGGAAGTTATTGACATTACACATGAGGACAGGGGGTCAGGTAGGAGTGGACGTAAATTACAGACCTATTGAATAAATGTGCAGTGCTCTGCTACTCCTGTGAGCCAGGGCTTCTCAGTTACCCGAGAGCTTTACAGAAAATTAATACAAGTGTTTTCTCACATTTTCAAGCCCACTGGTTTACTGTTGATCACAACACAACATTTGCTATTATTTGTTAATAATCACACTCTGGGTTAACAACAGAATTACAACCATCTAGCAAGAATCCCATGTGCAGCTGGATACAATACACAGATGAATTGATGTAATTACTCAGAAGTAAATAAAAAAGCAAAGGGACCAGGGTTTTATGAAAGCCTGTGTTTTACATACTAAAACTGTGGCAGGGTGCCACTGGGAATATCCAAAGTAGGCAACTGTAGTTCTGGAACTACAGCCCTGTGACAACTCTCAAGTGCATGGGTCTGATTTTTCTATGCAAGTATTAACCATTCACAAAAACCTATTTGATAGAACATTCATAGCAAGAGATTCTATGTAATAGCAATGTAATGTTCATTTGCAAAGATGCTTGAAACATTTAGGCACTTAATGAAATAACTGAAACACACAATGTCATTCAAGCCATTTTGAAAAGTGACTCAAAGGTTGCAGTTCTTACATAAAATGACTTCTTTCAGAGTGCAACCAAATATCATTTGTCCTGCTTGTTTCAAAAGTCTGCAGTAGCACACCAGGCAGTCAGAACCACACTGTGCCATATCATAACCCTGAAAACAGAAACCAAATACTGGCACTGGAACTACTGGTGTTTTGTGGTCATGGATAGTGTTTACAATAATTTAAAGCACAAATGGCTGCTAGGAAGAAGAATGGAAGACAAGGATGATGAAACACAGGGTGTTTCCTGTGGGAAGTCCAAGAGCTGTTACTCCAGCAGCAACCTCAAGTTCAACAAGTTCTGCAAGCACTGGTTTGTCTGCAAGATGGAATGAATTGATGTCCAACAAGGCAAAACTTCCTGAGGAGTTCTCAATACAACAATGAGGATTTTGTGCACAAATAAGTGACAGAATATACTACTTTTTAAGCTAAATATTGAAATAGGACATTTTCAGAGTGCTTTTTCGACATTGAAGATTAGTTTGGAAAACAGAAAAAAAACCCCCTACTGATTTGCATGTAGTATTTGCAATAAGTGGATAAAGTGGCAGCAACATCAAGTACGCATTTGCAACTGGTGCTATTAAAAAAAGGGCAATTATGCAATTGTGTTTCAATCCTTCTCTAAGGTTATTTTTTCAGGGTTAGTTACATCTCTAATGCCTGCAGTATTAGTGGGAGGGAGAGGGGGAAGTTGCAATGTTCGTTGTGGGATCTCAGCACATCAGCCCTGATGTGCAGAGTCACCGAGACCACCCTTGGGGGGCTCGGAGGTCCTGGAATGTTGCCAGGAGTGTCTGGTGGCTGGACTGTGATCCTGCACAGGAGACGACACCTGTATGAGGATGGGAGGATCTCACTGGGGTAAATGGTGAAGGGATGGGTTAATTGTAGTGTGAAACACAGGGTTTAGAATCTCGGTACAGGGGGGTCTAGAGAAGCAAGATGGAGGAATTGGGGCGTGTCCTGTCCTCCTTCTTCTTCTTCTCAGCCTCCATCTTCTGTGGTGGTGGTGGCACTTTGGGATTGGTTCTTACTGAAAGTGCACTTGTCAATAAGGGTGAAAGGTATTGGGGAAAATACGTAAATATCTTGTACGTAGTTTTGGTATCAAGATAAGTGACCGCCCCGAAGGCGGTCAGTGTGTCCATGGCTGGCTTGCTGTGTGGACCTCTGTCGGGCCGGGAGAAAATCTTGTAGATAAAAACTAATAAACACTGAAGAGAGAGAAAAAACCTGAAGACTCCTTTCGTCCTTTGGAGCGCGGGCTGTCCCAAGGCCACCCCGAGCCTTTGCAAGCCATCAAAAACAGCCGAGAACGGGACAGTTCGTGAATGATTAGAACTCTTTTTTTAAAATGTCACCATCTGCATTAATAAAACGTCCATGCTCTTATTGTGCTTAGAAACCCTGAAAATGGCAATCACGTGGGCATATTTCATGGCTCTGCGAGGTATAAAACAGTCTGCAAAACGCTGAACCTTAGTCAGTGCCATCCATCAGGGGATCCAAACATGCAGTAGCTCTTCAAACTAATTGGTGTTGAGCATCTTGCTTCAAAATTCCCCCACAACAGTTTCTATACGAGATCTGCCTGTGACAAAGCTCACAGTACCATATCCCTTGCTTTGCATAATTCAATGAAAGTCCTACAGAGAATGAGTTATGAATGATCTTATATTAATAATCACATTCAGCTTTACTTTTGAGACCAGTCACACTGGAATTTAAAATTAATCTGTAAGTATTTGTTGGGTACAAAAAAGTTCTGCATTACCTTATGGATGTTTCCCAGTGAAATGTGTCTTTGCTCCTTCACTGCTTAAATTGACTTCACTTGGGCTCTGCTTTTATTCTTGGATTTACTATGTTTTAATGGTTACAGGGCTATTAAATTGTTAAATAGCTGTGATCTCAATTTTCCTTTTTTGATGTCATCCATGGAGATCACAAAAGCCAGGTCAGTCCTGGTAAAAGGACGTTGAGCCTGCTGAGATCCTGAATCCAGGCTCTCCTGCTCCACCTTCTGGTACAAAAGTACCTCATAAAACAGTACTCCCACAGCTCGTTTTACCAGCCACAACGTCTTGAATACAGAACAGGACTGTAGTAAAAACGAGATTATTCTTCCTATTGTATGACAAGATCTGGGTTGGTAGTTACTTTATTGCAAGACAGTTTTCTCTCTCCAGTTCTCACATATTTTCCCCCATTTCTTCTAATCCCCAACATATAATGTAATTCGTCTCAAAGATGCTTCAGTCTACAGGGATTAGATACAAATAATTTTGGAATTATATTAAAGATTGAAACTGACTTAAAATAAACCCTGAAATCTTCTGAGATTGACTTACTACAGATGGACAGAATCATATAAAATCATTCCCATCTGCACCAGAATAATAGAACCAACCCAAAACCTAATCCTTGACTTGTTAGAATTTAAAATTTGAAGGAATTTCTGTGGGTTGAGCCACATAACTCACACTACAATGAACACATTAAGAACATAACTCTAGAAACCTTATTCTCACTTCCTGTGGTAAGCTGTATATCTAAGTGCTGAGTGTTTTAAACTATTCCAGTGCTAAAACAATTCAGTGTTAAGCACAAATAAAACTGAAACACAGGAAAAGGCAAATCACTTGGCTGAATCGCGTTCAAATCCACCTTGTTAAAGCAGTGTGTTACTGATGCTCTCTTTCAGATAAGAAAGTGCTTTAAGCTGCTGCTGTTCACACTAGTACAGCTTGAAGAACTTCAGCTCAAAAAACCACAAAGGGGATTGCCCTCAGTGCACAAACAGCTCCACCGTGTGTGCCTTTCTGACACAAAATCAAAGGAAATATTATCCCCAGGTTTTCCAGGACCTGCATAGTTTGAGTTCTGAAAAACTGCAACCTTGGGGGTTAACTTAGGAATTTAGACTTCTAGTAGTCACTGGAATTTAAAAGGATTTTTAATATGCACCAGCACTGCAATATTTCACTACTGCTGCAGCTTCATTAATTTCTGCTATTTAAAATCATTCATAAGAAGCACCAGCATCACAATACTCCAGTGTTGCTGCTACTGCCAATTTAGCTTTAGCAGACTGGCCCTGCTGCCAAGCACTGAACTGTGCTGAATTTCACCATTTGGCTGAGAGCATTCCAAGATGCACAGGAAAAGACGTGTGAAGCCAAGTTCACCCCACAGTTTCACCTCTTGTGTTCCTGCCCAAACCATTGTCACATGAGCTACAGGAGCAGCTGCTGGACTGGAAGAGAAAATCCAAGTGGCTTCTCTTACCTGTCTCACTGAAAGGATTTGTGCTTTGAGGCTTCTGAGTGAAGAACATCACTGAAGATCACAAAGAACAGTCATTTCTGGATTTGTCCAGGTAGATGTCTACATTTTCTTGAGCATTGGAGAGCATTTTCAGGTAACAGAGTACAGAGTTCTATAATCTTAAAACAGTATTTGAAGGGAGGAAAGGAGAGGAGAGTTGGGAATATTTTCTATTTGAATAAAGGTCCTACTATTTTTGAAAATAAAATTTGTCATTTTTTAGTTATGGCTTCTTGCTGTGTTGCAATGGAAAAAGCTAGCTCAGTTAACCATTTACAGCCAAAAAATGTAACGGGGAAAAAGGATGGAGAGTAACAATAAAAGCACAATAAACAGTGGGTGAATGCTTCCAAAGAACTTAAAGGAAAACAACTTCCAAGAATTGTCTTCTAACACAAAGTGTACAGTTGCACTAAACGTGAAGCTTTAAGGTCCTAGGAAGTTTTTTTGCTCCCTGTCTTGCTCTAGTTTACTACACAGTGACTTATTTACATAAAACACAATTTCTTCCACAGGAAAGACTTCAAAGCCTGAATAAATCAGGGTCTTCAGCTTGAACCTATGAAAAACCATCCAAGAAATCCTTTCAACATGTGGATTCTATTACCTCATCATTCCACCTGACCAGCTGAATTATTCAGGTATCCACAGCAGAAGTGCTAGACAACATCTCTCTATGAAGATGTGATGCTTGTTCAAGTAAAAAAAAAATTAAAATGCCCAATTTGGCACAGATTAACTTTCCATACAAATGATCATGCACTATGCCCAAAGCCTTCTACAGCAGGGTGCTCACTTCAGTCAGGCGGTTCTCATGTGGCACCCCGCAGGAATCAGCTGATTCCCTATCACGGGCTGCAAAGCCTTCCAAGAGCTGGTTCTGGTGGAAGAACCTCCCCAGTGCAGTCACTTGTGGCTTTATCCAGGTCAGGGAGCTCAGTTCCCTCTCCTTTGAGGTTCAGTGTCCAGCCACTTGTACTGCTGGAAGAAGAACAGAAGAAACATCTGCCTACAGTGAGGACTGTTCTGCGGGCAAAGTCAAAATTCTATTCTTCAGAGAAAAAAAGTGAGGAGTTCCTGTCTGCTCAAAATTTCCTCCTTGACTACTGAAAGCATTGGAAGAGTATGGGTATGTTTAAAAACAGAATTGTCCCAAATTAAAAATAAAATCAATTTGATTCCCTCACCATTTGTCATTGCCCAGTCCTGAACTGGAGGCCAAGAGCAGCAGAGGCAGCAGCCAAGGTCTCACGGCTGCTGAGAGCTCACCTGCACAAGCTCCACTGGAGCACCTGCTGGGGAGCAGAGCTTGTTCTTCATTTCCATGTCAAACCCCTGCAGCCACATTCCTGCTGCTATTCAGAGAACAGGGATAAACTCTGGGATTTGTTAGGTTTTAAATGGTTTCCCATTTCAGGCCTAATAGAAGGCAAAGTGAAAAATATCACAGGTAATAGGACTTAAAAACAGAAATATGGAAGACCACAATGTTATACCCATGTTACCTATTGCATTTTTCAGCAGAGCAAAGTCTTGACAAACATAGAAACACTTATTTTTTCCCTTAATGAAAAAAAAAACCCTCTTATATCCTGTAAGAAAAGCTATAAAACCAAAGCAAACCTGATTCCTGTAAACAGAAAATGTGCTTTAAAAATTCAATTTGGGGAGCATAAATATTTAATTGCCTTGAGCATGTCTCAGAAGCTCAGGTTTACTCAAAATAGTGTCAAGAGCAAACAAAACTGCAAAAAAATCTCTTTTAGTAAGAAACACCTTGTGAAGAAGTATTTTCTTATCATCTTTCACTGTTTCACTTGATGCCTGAATCTCGTAACTCCAATTCCTATAACAGCATCAGTGGGGAGAGAGACAATGAAAACTCCTCCTGTTATTTGACTGACTGCAAGGTTTTGACATGAACAATATTAATAAAAATAATTTATTCTCACAGGGTTTTCTTAGAATAACAAGCCGCCAGCTTGGTATATGTTTAAGAAACAAAAAGAAACGTTTCAAGTAGTAGCAGTGGACA
The DNA here is from genome assembly GCF_028551555.1 of Melozone crissalis. NCBI lineage: Eukaryota > Metazoa > Chordata > Aves > Passeriformes > Passerellidae > Melozone > Melozone crissalis. The sequence goes on along the minus strand of NW_026535879.1, from coordinate 17,103 downwards.
TATACCTTCTTAAAGAAAGGTATCTATCTACTGCCAAGTACCAGGTATACATATATATTATACACACAGACATATCTCTCCAATTTCCCAATGCCTTGCTCTAAGTATCAGACAACTGGCTACAAAATTTAGATTTAGTTATTCAGTTATTTATTGACTGTTAAATGAATTTGTTTGCTAATTAATGTCACTGGGGACAATTTGTTATTAACTATACATTGCCCAAGCTTTAATAAATCAACTTTAATAAGAACAATTTTTCATCTAAAATCAAAAACAATTTCTAGGACACTTTAAGTAAGTGCACCACTAAATACTAAGACCTTATGTACAGTTAAATGACTAGCATTTAACTTATATCATCATAGTCAGAGTAATAAACATGTACTGCAATTATAAGTGTTATGACTTCAAGAGTTGGTCTAATTGTAATATCCAAGCATTAATTGCTAAATAACACAAAATAATTTGTCTGATTAAGTCTTTAAGAACACATGCAGTGGGCATAACTAAGAGCTGAAATTAATGGCATACATTAGCCTGGAAGGGTAGAAATTTACTGCTGACAAGCAGGAAGACACACAAAATATTGCTATACTTAACACATTAAGTAGTGTTGCTAGCACAGACATAATTTTTCATAAATGTATTTCAGATAAAAATTGACAAATGTGAAAGGTTTTGCTACACAGAACTTATTCAAGTGACCCTTGTTCTGCCTGACAACACAGGCCAGAAACTGTCCTACCTCTCTGAAATATTATTCTGTTTCTACTTAGAGTTTTATAAAAATGTAGGATAAAAACAAGGCTTCCATTGCATTTCCACTTGTGTGGCTCTGAGTAACTGTTGCTATTATTATTATTAGCAATTATTTTTATTTGTTTTAAAATCCCACCATCTAATTTGGGTAAGTTGGCTTTTTTCAGGAACTAACTTGAAGATTTCATATCCCTAATTTTAAAATACGATATTCCAGATAGTTCAGCTCTGTGTGTGCAGCCCCTCAGGGTTAATTCCTGTGGATATTTTCTGAGTTGAGAAAAAATTTGTAAACTGCTTTTACTTGGGTTGAATTAGACATAGGAGAACCATGCTCATCCCTCAAAACCTACACCCACATTCTCAGCAATGATAATTGGATTTTCCTGCACAGCTTATTTTCATTCTAGCAGCAGCGAACCTGTTGGAATGGTGAATCACTTGGTGCTGCTCCCCAGGCACCACTAATCATGGTAATCTCATCTGCTCCAATTAACCCTGTGTGCAGTTCCACAGGCAATTAACCCTTGGATTGCCACGGGCTGTGCAAACCAAATCCCAGCCCATCACCCTCATCTCCTGCAGTCTCTGCACATGGCTCCAGCAGCCTGAACTGCTCATAATCATTCTTCTTTTCCACAATCCTTCCTGAGATTTGAATCATGTCTGGGTGAAATTCTGAGCAAAACAGACACCCCCAAATCCCTCCATCACCTCAGCACATCCCAGTGCCATTTCCAGGCCAGCTCCAGAGGTGTGCCAGGGAAGCAGCCCCATTTCCTGATGTGCAAGGACAGGCTGCGATGGGAGGATGTTTTCCTAGAATTGACCACAAGGCAGGCTGCTAAACTTCCTGACAATCAGTCTGACTTGCTCAGGATGTAGATGACTAAAAACTGACTGTCCTGTGTCTACTGATCATGGCTTTGTCCAAGACAGGATAAAATAAAAATGGATTACCATCCAGGTCCAAGTTTGTGCAATATCTATGGGGTCTCTCAGACCCCTGGTTTGGAGAAGGATCTAAGCTGTATTTGTTTAAACAAATACCTGAACTGGAAAACAACAGGTAATCAAATCCCCTCCAAGAGTCCATGTTTTGTCCTCTGATGAATTTTCCTGACAATGAGCCAAACTTGCAGGGTCATGAGAGAGCGAATTTCCCAGAAAAGAGATAAGAGAGAGAAAAGAGAGGGCAGAACAAGACACCAAAGAAAGGCAGGCTCTGGAAAAGCATGTAAACGACACGTTTCATGACAAAGTGAAACGAATATTGATCATCCTTGGCGGTCAAGAGACATCCTGATGAGCTGAATTACACTTGGCCATAGAGCATCCAAGCCAAGGGATGGGATGTGGGAATCTCCTTGAGTATCTGTGTGATCCTCAGGTATTGATTTATCACACAAGTAGACATAAAGCTGACAGTAGCTACACACAGTTTGAGATTTTATGGCAGATACATGAACCCAGAGAAACATTTGAGACTGTGGACTGCTTACAAATAGCTCACAAAAAATAACTAATATTAGCTTCCAGAAATTCTATGGCAAAACCCCTTGAAGTCATGTTCTGTATGTTACACGGAAATTAATTATTTTTAACTGGTCATTCAAAAAAGTGAATTTCTTTAACATTGAAAGCATATTTTGCAGGTTAAAATCTGCTCCGTGATTAAGCTAGCAAGGCTCATGGAATCAGGTTTTTTAAACTGAGTTTAAAGCCTATCAGATGTTATTTACAGGTAATAACTGTATAGCCACAGACCAAGTTCATTTAAACTCTTGAAGAATTATTCATGTAATTTCTTGCACTACACTGGCACTGAAAACATTTTTATTCTGTACAAGACAGAGTTACAAAATGAAGATCCACCAAGCCCTGCATTCAGCAGCAACAGGGAATTCAGGAAGCAGGGGCTGTTAGAGCACATGGAAGAGCCCCTTGCATTACAGCTTCGAGGGGCTGGGATGCACTGTTCTAAGGCATATCTAGAAATGGATGGGAAAAAAATACAAATTACATTTCAACAACCATTTGTGTGCTGCACTTTGATAGGCCAATGCAATGATTAGCTCTGCCATGCTTTGAGTGACTTCAAAGTCATCATTAGTTGACAGTAAATAGCCAGAACACTGCTTAAATACAAAAGAGTTATCAGCATATTCCACATGTTTTTAATGGAACAGATGATTTGAAGATCACAGGATAATGGCTGAGTCCCTGGATGATGTTTCCATCTGACAGAGCAGCTCCACACTTTGAGGTCTGACACACAACCCAGCTTTATGCTGCATTATCAACACTTCAGGGGCAGCAGAGATACCAAACCAGTCTGAACACATTGATGTGCAGGTTCTGTCTCACTGTCCCTTCAGCCATGCCTTTAGATCAGAAGCATTCACCATCCTGCCATACACAGGGGGAGTTTATGGAGTCTTGCTGAGAGGTTGAAGAACTCTCTCGCTGCAGGGAACAGTGGATTGCAAACAGAGACAGAAGACAGGCAGAAAAGTTCAGGCATTTGAGAAAAACACAAAATCTGGTTGTCTCTCTGCATTTAGCCCGAGACAGAGATAAGCCCAAATTCTCTTGCAATTACCCAGCTAAAAGGAAGTAATGGGACAAGAATAGAACCAATGCATTTTAACCTATTCTATCCAAGTGTTATCACTCTGCCATCACATTATTCTGTGCTAAACTTGAGTATTAAGCTAACCTTTTGGATACCAAAGGATAAAAATGCATTAGAACTTTTTGTCTTTCAATCACAAACACATTCAAGTTCCTTGTCTTTCATCAGGGACCCTTCCTTAAGCCTGAGGTTGGAAATTGTCCTGCCAAACTCCAACAACACACATTTTCCTTCAATCCTCTGTTATTTCTTCTCCCCACAGATCCAAGAGCTGGGATCAAATGAAGCTTTCCTAATGCTCCTTGCTGCAGGACTCATGACTGAGAAAGGATAACAGTGGAGCTTAGATGACATCAACCTGAACTTGTATTTACACTGAAGGAATTACATGCCAACACCAGGGTTTGGCTTTCTGAATCTGCTCTGGCAGAGCAAGTGCTGCAGTCACTGTCTTCAGGCATCAAGCTCAAAGCACAACAGTCACAAGTGTCTGGAGCAATAAGTCACAATCCATGAGTCTGGGAAAAAAAGTGCTAAAACATGCAGCAGTACCAAGACAGTGACAACACAACTCTCAGCAAGGCCTTTGAGAGCCCTCAGATCGCAATAGGACTCCCCCACACAGTCCAAGAAATTTGTGGACTTGCAAAGTGTTCTGCACACTGCCTGTAAAGACCAATCTTCATTTTTGGGGAGGTCTGTCTGGAACATTGGAGTCCCAGATAAGCTACAATTGGAGTCCCAGATAAGCTACAATTATGGCTACAATAAGGTGTTCATTTCTTTATGACATTAAATTAAGAACTTCTCCTTTGTCTTGGAAATGTTCTGAACTAATTCCATATTTAAATATGGAGTGCTAAAACCAGATCTGGGCTGGAGGACACTAAATATCCACAAGAATATGAACAAATCTTACAGGCAGGTGTCCAGTACCACTGCAGCTGTGGTCCCAGGAATTCCCCCATCACAGCTAAAACAGTTCCTCACCTTGCCTGTTTTACTGTTGGGATCATTTGAGTCTATTCCCAGTTCTGGACTCTGCTGTAAAATCCCACAAAAAATTAGTCACCACTGCAGAGTTCGCAATCTGAAATTCAAGCCAAGAATTAGTTAAGCATTAGGAAATAGAACAAAACAATTCAGACAACTGTGGTCACAATGTTGGCATGCAGTCTCAAATAGAAGCCAATAGAGCTTTGGGATGGCTTCTTTTGGAATAACACCAGAGAGGAATTACAGGAAAAGATTAGAAGGAAGGTGATTAAATTAACTTGCAGAGATTTACAAAGCTAATGGTGAAATCAGTATATTTTCTGCAGCGATTAATAAGTGGATGATGAAGTCTGGTATCACAGGTGTGTTGGAAATGGCACCAACATTTTAATGAGACAACTCAAGTAAAGCTAAGGCACAACAGCACCCAGCAAGAGTGGACAAGACCCCTCCTGATACATGATACCACAAGGAGGCAAATTGAAGAGAACAGAGAAGAACATGTGATGAACTATGATCCCTAGCAGAAAACCAAAAAAGCAATAGAGAGGAGGAGGCTGTGTCCCCTGACACTGACTGAGCAGAATAAACAAGTAGAAAACTCGACCTACACTCTCCCCGCAGAGATAGGAAAAATGACTTGAGGAACTTTCTCCTTGCAGAAAATATGACCTTGTTTTCTTTACAAGTAGTTTTCATTCATAGTGGAATCAGTCAATTAACATTAAAAATGTAAAAGGAAAGGCTATAAAATCTCCCTCTGGGATCATTAATTTGTAATAATTTTTTTAAAATGGCTAAACAAAAGCAAAAAACCAATTTGGTCACACTCCCTCTTTGAGGTATGGGAGCCGCACAGAAACAAAGCAAAATCTCACAGAGGATGTCCCTGCAGACTTTGTTCATGCAGAACCAGTCTTAATTCTGAAGCCAGTGAGCATGTGAGGACATGAAGATATTCCTCTCCACAACCATGTTCAAAATAAAAACAGAGGCCCTGATTAAAGCTGAGACTACAAAATGTTCTTATGGGAGGTGGTCCTTGAAAATCCCTTCATTCTGATTTTCCACTAGAAGGTCTTCATAAATAAAAAGCAGCTTCAGCTTTTATTATTTCCGTAACTACTAACTTCAAAAGTATCATTCATGACTTTTGATCCAGACTCCACATCATTCTAAGACATTCAGCAGCCAAATTGCACTGTTATCTGATTGTGTCACAGTTCCTTCTGTCATTAAAGATTGGATGTAAGGGAAAAGTTCCTCACCACAAGGGCTGTCTAAACGTTTTCTGTTGCAGAAGCTTTTAAATGTAATTTAAAGCATTTGTTAAAGCAGTGAAGTTATTTGTGATGAGTTATGCAAATTTCATCCAGGTACAAAAAATTTCAAGTAAGATTTAGGAATAAGTAACTGAAAACTGCCTTAGCACCCAAGCTTATAAAGGTTATATTTATCATAGAGGGTCAAGAAAAAGACTCTGGTACTGTCAGAATAACAAATTTTCTGTCTGAAACATGAGGGAAAAAAAAGTGTTAAGAACTCAGTAAGTTTTTTTCCTTTCTATTTCTTGAAGTTGATTAATTTCATTTTGGGTTAAATTACAAACTCACTCATTTTTTAGTCTTTCGCAAAGTACTTCAAAGGAAATCTAAATTTTCTGAATAATAAATGTCAAATTCCATTACATTAATTTTTTTTTGGTGAATCAGTATTAAAAAATACTGATGTAAACAGAGGTTTTATCACTCCATATTATGAAAACTCATGTATATTAACCATTAAAGATTATAATAATCAATGTCTAAGAACAGTTGCTGTCCCTGTTACTGTAAAAGTATAAATTTTTTCTCCAAATAGAAGTTTAGTGGCTATTTTCCAGTTTGGTTTCTGCTGACCACAGATGCAGAATAAACCAACACAGCAGGATAAATAATTGTGGCTGTTTCTCCATAGACAGATAAAGACTCATGATCATTAACAGTAAACACTAACTGCCAACAATAAACACTTAATGATACTCATAAAAATAATTGGCCATTGTGAAGCTCAGCAAATTTAAGACAATTTTGCATTAAATTGGTGGCTGTGCATTTAAGAAGACAGTACTTCACTGAAGGACAGCAAGTGGTGAAACAGCCACTCTCTCCTGGTTCTGGCTGTTTAAAAAGATATTTTCTGAAACTGAGCATTCTGGCTTTTCCCTCCTGCATATTCTCCAAGGGATCACCTTGCCTTGCTCAAAAATGTAACGGATGCTACACTGGCAGAAACCACTTGCAGATAAAGCAAAACAAGTGCATTTTATAATTGCCAGTTCTGTAAGCAGACACAGCTACCACTAATGGCGTGTTCGGGGAGAAATTCTTAGTGTTCACCACTAAGTGTGGTCCTCAATGCAAGAATGCCCTGTGCTCAGTGCAAGAAATGGCTTTTTCTCCTTCCAGCCCACAGCACCCACAGAGCGGCTGGGGGAAGCCAATTGCTTTCCTCAGCAGATGTTTGTACTGAGCAGTTTTTAAACTGGCTCTGTGCTCATCACAACCCAACCAAAGATTCAGACCCAGGACAGGACTTAATCACTTGTCAGCCCCGCTCATCTCCATGTTCCCCAGCTACCACAGCATTCACAGAAACACCTTTTGAAGAAAAAATGGGAAGGGGTGAATTTTTAACTTAAACACTTTTTAAAGCCAAGAGATGGCAGAGCAAGAAAATAATTAGGTATGTCCAGCTCACAACACAGTCAGCCACTTGACCGTACCTAAATTGATTTAAGATTTCAGATGATGACAGTGTGGGTTTTAAGTCTGTGGTTATTTGTACCAACTGCTAAAAATCATCATTCAAAGAGTGGTTTCAAAAAAGACATCTTCAACTAACCTGGCTTACTTGTGTGAAATCCACTGGATGAAACTGAATTCAAAATGCATGATGCAATTTTGTCCAAGGTACAAAGCTGTGAAATTCTTTGCAGTTCTGTGGCCATGAAATCAATCAATAAATTAAATAAAAAATGAATAGATGCTTACTTAAAAATGTAGAGAAAAAATGAAATGCAACTTAAATGGAAGCATTGACTCCAGTCATAGCAATTTCAGATAAATGATAAGAACTGGAAAGTGAGGAAAACACATTGCTTACATTTAGTTTCAGTTAAGGTACACCTGAAATAAGAGTTAATTACCATGTAAAAATAACTCTCCTGTTGGAAGTCTCAACTCAAATGAAGTGCTAGAAATTAAAGTACCTCAAGTCCCTGCAATTTTAACATCTTTTCATTTGACTGCTGCAGTATTGCTCTTAAAAGCAATCAGCATCTCAATCTTTGTGATCATTACTTCTTTAAGCATCTGCTATCCTGTTGTCAAGGTCTTGAAGCATTTTTGAGCCTCATTGATCATTGCTTGGCACATCACAAGTCCAATCCTGGGGATATTTAACTTTTAAGTGTACTCAGAGAATTTTGGTAATCTGCACTTGAGGAGCAGCCTCACCACACTCTCTGCTCCGTAGCAAACAAACTTGGTTTTGAGAACTTAGGCTACCTTGAAAGAAGAGCATGACAAAACACAAGTACACTGTCACAAAAGCCAGACTAATAATTCAGCTGAACTTCAGCAATGAAATCCCAAAAGTGATTGTTACATCACAAAAGCAAAATAAAAACAACTGTTTTTTAAAAACATCTTATTTTCTCTTGATCCAACACTCTTAAGATCCTTATGTTCCAAAACAATCTGGTATAAAAAACAGAAAAAGTCAGATTACAGAACTGAGGTGAAATCAGTTGATGGGCTCCCTTTTCTACATGGACTCAGCAGGATAATTTGTCCAGGACTTTCTCAGGGTGGTAATAGTGCTTGGCAGTAATATCTATCTGTAAAATTCCAGCAGAGAAAATAGCTGGAATAAGTGTCAAGAAAACTCAGCTATCTGCTGTACTAACAACCACAAGCCTGTACCCATCATGCTGAGAAAACCTCCAGAAGGAGCAATGTCATCACCTTAAAATCTCAGGTTGGCTTGATGAGCTGTTTATTCCAATTAACACAGAAGGAAACGGCTGGGTAAGTACCACCCTCATTTAGGAAGTCTGCCTCATGTTCACACCTGGATGAGTTCTGAAACAACTTTCTTTTGAGGATCACTACATTTAAAACAACATTTAACCACATATGGCAGCTACAAATTTCATCTCCTCATCCTGTAATCTGAGACAGAAATAAACGCCTAAGGAGTGTTCACACATCCAACAGAAAAAGTAAAACACTCTGATCAGAGGCAGTTTCAGGTATAACTTGAACCCTCATCTCACAAAAGGCTGCCAAAATTCTGTTTCAGTGTTCAAAGTCAATATCCATGGTCATCATGCAGTTAAGGGAATGAGCAAAACACTCTAAAATGGCGCCTTGCAAAAAGCACAAAATGGTCCCTTCTGTCCTTTCCAGTGTTTGTTTTTCTAAGGACTAATGAAACCGGTGGCACACTCTGTGTATAACATTCTCTATCAATTAGCATTTGTAACTACATATATAACTGCTATAAATCAGTATAATTGTGTGTGTACAAACAGACTGATTTCACAGGATATTGGATTAGAAAAGCTAATCCTCATTCCAAAGCATATATTATAACACTCATTTATTGATCTATTTTGTGTAACTGGCTCTTTCTTCTATTTCAAATTTTGGAAATCATTCCCAAGAATTTTCAAAATATTTCATAGGACAAAGGTCTTTTTATGCTAAGATGTAAGGTGTGCATGATTGAAGGTTTCATCCCACAAGCTTACAAGCTGAGCCTTGACCAAGTTGAGGTGGAAGGACGTGCCCATTGTAGTGGAAAGATGGAAATAGTGAAACCCTGAATACAAGAGGAAGGTTCACAGAAAAATTAAAATTCCTTGCTGAGCCAAGACAGAGGAGATCATTTTATCCAACAGACAGAAAAGCTCAGGTCAGAATAGTGACCATTTCTTCTCAAGAGCAACATCCATTGAAACACACAGTCTGCAGGTGGCATAAGGTTAAACCTTCCCAAAATGGGAAAAAACCTTGACTCTGACCTTAATTATTTCATCATCTACACTTACTTACCATTTCAAAAATAGTACTACAGTGTTCTTGGGACTTAAAAATCTTTTTCTGAAAATCACCACATTAAAGAAAATTTTACACCAGGATAACCTCTTGTTGAAGTTATACAAAAGAACAGGATAAAGTGAAACGATCATGCTGCAGAAATTTTTCTGATTTCTGGCAAATCATATTGAGTGATGTTTTGAAAAAATCAAACACTACATTTCACATTACTGCATGGTAATGTGAAAAATATTCCTCTTCATCTTCAGTACCTCTCACGGAATTAACACCAGGATGAAGTTGCCAAAGTGAAAAAAATTGTATAAGAAGGGGTATTGCCCTACACATGGGATACCTGTGTGTGCTTCAGAGAGATTCATCCTGAGTTCTCTCCTGCCCCTGTAAATACCATAAACGTGAGGCAACCATGGGACTGTCCCACACGTTCTCTCAGAGCTTGTGACATGGGTTTATGCTTCCAATAGCTATCAAAAGGACTGAAGTCAACAGCAAGGGGTGGCATGATTGGACAAAGATACCAGTATTATTGGCACATGAGAAATTAAAGGAATATTGATTACCTAAAAGATCTGAACTCTGCACCCTACCTAGTGCAACTTCCAAGCTGAGGCTTTGAAACAGACAGGGTAATTAACAACTTCTAATTTTTATTTCCTGTAGCTGTGAAATCCTCCGCCTCCCTTCTCCAGAGTAACCACCTGAGTAACCAACTATTTGCTATTAAGATTTTATACCATGGCCTTATTGTTTACAATGATCCTTTTCAGCAAACACGCTGGTTGCATGACTACCTAAACTCAATGTATCCCCCACCATTTGTAAACTGTTACAAAGAGAAACTTTTTTTCTGTGCTAATTGTTGACATCATATATTAGCAGGAATAGAGTGAGTATGGAGTAGGATTTTACACACCAAAAAAGAAAAAAGCTCATAGACAATAAACCCTGGATCACAGCCCCAAAATCCTATTTTATACTCATTTCTTTGGCTTTGGGAAGACATTAGGACAGCCTGCAGCTTCCCAGAAATAAAACACTGACAATCCTAGCTTAAGCAGCTGTTCTGCAGATGCAAAGGAAGATGTAGAATGTTTGCTGAACAAGCAGCCTGAAAATTGCTCTCTCACAAATGAATAAGCATCAATATAAAACACACTGTTACAAACCTTATATTTCCATATAAAAGATAATGAAAAACCATCTGTCCATTCTGGTTATTTGCCAAGCAGTCAGCCCAGCACACCATTTCACTACCTGTATTTAAGATATCCTACTAATAAAGAATATTTCTTAACTGTTTTCATTTTGCCTTCACATGCTGATTAATAGCTTCAGCATTTAACCCACCTCTTCCAAAGTCAGTCATGTACATAACAAGGAGATTAATTCCTGAAAGCATAACTGTGCTCCTCTTTAGGATTTGGAGAAAAAAAAAGAGCTTTAGTGAAATCAGTGAAAATTAGGGCCAATGTTTTATTCCAAGGAATCCCCCCAGTTAAGCATAATATTTCTATGGACTTCTAATGATCAATATCCTGTGCTCTCAATATCCAATTCCAGTCCTGGTTGTCTTTCAGATACCGGAAGCCAGTGGGTATTAAGAGATAAATTGTACTCAGCACTACTTTAGTCCAACAGTTAACATGAAGAGTATTGGCAATTAAAATTCACACAATGGAGTATTTGAAGTGAACACATTTCAGTATCAGCAGCAGCACAAGGCAATGGTGAAAAATCCACAATGGCACAGCACTGTGCGCTGCATTATGCAAATGGATGCAGCAAAGGTCAAAGCTTATCTCAATCTCATAATAATGTAGTCTGTAGAGAATAATTAATTTACAGTGTGCTTTCTTATATTGGGTACCACAGTACTAAAAGCCGTTTTATTTAGGAATTTTTTTGCTTTACGTTGCAGAGAGGAAGAATATCAAAGGCTTTCAATTTTCTCTTTGGGAACCAGGGGGGAAGGGAAAGCACAGCTCTTTATTTTCCATAGCAACACCAGGCTAAAATTAAGCACCAAAAATGCTGCCTTTTAATTACTAAAATGCTGTTAAATTTCAGTGTTTAGGAATGAGATTTCTGTGCCCAACAGCTGCCTCACATTACAAGAGCAGAAGTGTTTGAACAACTCCCATGAAGCAAGCAGAGCTATAAGGATTCAGTTCTATTACACAGTTCCATACAAAGGGTCACAGTTGAGATGGAGAACTTATTTGTGAATTACTGAGGCCCTGTGCTGGGGGGATGGGAAGTGTGTTCCAGAACAGAGAGGTTCTGACGCTGGAGCATAAAAAGCCAGGATGCAAACCTGAGTCTGAGGCGCTGGTGGCAAGTTGGCAAACTGGTGTTCCACGAGTTCTGGTTCTGGTACTGTAATCCCCATCTTCTCCGTCCACTGGTCCAGCTCTGTCTTCTTCTCTCTGCCAAAAAGAAGAAGAATTTCTCAGCTTTGTTAGAAAAATAACCTCCAAGAGCGATGTTCAGAGCAGCCCAAGCTATGTTATGCAACCTCTTTTTCACACTTATTTTTAAATATATGTTACACATATAAAGATCTTTAAAGAGTAGTCCTCTGACATGAGCCTCAAGAGAGCAGCTCTCTAAGCAAGAGGATGAGATGTTTGTGTTCTTTCAAATCCAAGGGATCTTATTCCTTACTCTCAAATATTTGTTTTGTCTTGGCATTCTGGGCTGGAAGCTAAAGAGAGCTGCCTGGGAACCAGATGGGGTCACACCACACAGATGACAGAAAACTGCCATGACCGAGAAGCAATAATTCACTTACAAGAAGCCATGTTCTACACAACTGGTTTACACAATTAACTGAGGATTAATTGGTCCCACAGGAAATCTGTCATTGATCAGGAACTTCAACTCCCCAATTCCAGCTTCACCTCCTGTAGCTTATTTTTGCCTTGTGATTTCTAGGAAGCTGCATGCTTATAGTTGTTTTCTAAGGAACCTGAACAACATGACCTTCATGTGATCCAGTGGCTTCTAAAGCTCATTCCCTGCTCCTTGCACAGGTCAGAACAACTCCTGTGTGGTTTTTATCCCCTTTATGTGACAAACTTGCACACAGGCAAGCGCCTTTCCCCATCCCCAGAGATCATCTGTCACTGTAACCTCGAGTGTTCATCACAAGATGCAGAACTAGACCAGTGTCAATGCCATCCAGACTCACACAGCTCCAGCTGTCCTTCTGCCCGTTACCTTCACACACTCCAGATGCAACACCAGCAATTCCCAGGGAAGGTGGAAATGCTGCAGAGTAGTTCATGTTGACAGCAGTTGCTCAAAGGTCATTTGGAGACATCCCTGAGTTGTTTGCTGTAGCAGACAGTCATTATTATTGGCAGCAGAAATTGGCAGGAAGCACTGCTATTGTCAGAAAGCATTAAAAGTGTGTCATTTGTCAATATGTGCTCTTCCACAGAGCAGCAGGCTAAGAGAAGTCCATCTCTCAATTTAACTGGAAAAAAAATAGCATAAATACCCTGACAGGCTTTTATCTGCATCTCCTGATGTGGGCATGGAAGATTCTTTAGGAACTCTGCATCAGCCCACTATCCTGTCTGGGAGCAGAAAAGCAGAAAACATGCAGAAGCATTTTATCCTGAATTTCAGTTTCTGGCATTCTGCTCTGACTTTTTCCAGAATGAAGAATCTCTGTGACTATCCACCTGTCCACCTCATTTAGCACTAACTCTATTTCTAAGCACAGACACTTGGATGTTGCTAGGTAAATGAACTCAGATCTGTTTGCCCTTTATTGGGAAGGGGAAAAAAACATAGTAAGATTCAAGATCCCTTGTTTTTTTCCATATATTTGAGCAAATGCAACCATAATACATTAAAGACTCGGAAGGTGGAAGTAAATTATAAATCCAAGTTGCAACTCTCTATAATTTTGCATTATGGCACTACAATAATGGAATTAATAAAACTTGCATTTTAATGCTGTCAAGTTATATTAAAAAGCATTATTTAGTCCTCCCCAAGCCTACACTCTAATAAATGTCAAGCCCCCAATTATTAGGTATTTAAATATTTGTACCAAGAGCCTTTAATAATGAGAACACACACTGCAGATACGTGTGCTGTTGTACTATTAAACTGAAATAAATAACCTGGGACAATTATTCCCAGTCCTAATAAAGCTGATTTGCTAATCAAATGTCAATAAAATGACTTGTTTTTAATATGCACACAATTGCACTAATAACTTAGTTATTAAATAAAGGCTTTCAGAACAAACACAGCAGCACTGTTATTTTTTTATGACACCCTTCATTCTCCTGCTGGCTTCCTTCACCTCAAGCACTCAGAATCCTTTTCATTCAGTAAGGCAGTCAAAGGCTGGCACTTGACTTTCATTTCCATCTTTGTCCCTGTCACAGGAGAGGGGACAAGCAAGAAGGTGGGGGAGATAACAGAGGGAAGGGAATAGTTTATAGCACAGCACCTTTTGTTTGTAGTTTATCTCACTGCTCACCACCCAGGTCTCCATTTTCCATTAGATTGTCCCAACACTTTCCTGTAAGAAAGGAAATGAGCCAATTGCTGCAGCACACTTTGCCTGGTTCAGTCCTTCATTTGACTGTCTGCTGGATGCATTCAGTTTTCCAGGAGTAGCTCAACAACTGAAAGCCAGGGCAATACCACAGGACAGGAATTACAAAGAAACTCAATGGGAACTGGCAATAGCAGAAGTGTTGATGCAAATCTCATGTCTTTGGGGCTGCTGACAACTTTGAGCACTAATTTTGACCTTGACCATAATTCTTTTCCTCATTCAAGAGTTTTCCTTTTTATTCTGTTCATTAACAATGAAATTGAATTTCTAAATGGATTTCCACAGTGGAAGAGGGGGACATGTTCTCACTTCAAAGATTGACATATTCTTAAGGGACTTTTTATGTACCCTGTTGGTGAGTCATCAAGGAAAAGATGGTTACTGAGTTAGAAAAGCAATAAAAGAGGCAATGTACTAAAACACTACCTGAAAATATTATCCATGGAACAACCAGTCTGATTAGCTAACAGCAACAGATAGGTTCATGACTACAAGTTTGATGACTCTTTGATAACATAAAGCACTTTTTTTTTCTCAAAAGGAAGTTGCAGCACTTAATGCACTTGCTGAACTTAGTGCTGTCAGCCCTAGAAATCACTCAACAAATGGCACTCCTCAGAAATAAGATCTGCACTGTATGGTTAGAAATTTACAGTGTGCTAATAAATTACTTGAGAGATAATTTCTGGCTTTCAATATCTAGTCCAAAGAACACTTATTCCTACAGTCAAAGGCCTTTATTGCTGATAAAAATGTAAATATTAGCACCAGTTACTTACATTTAATAATGACCATAACTGACCTGGGGCAAGTTGTTCCTTACATGTAAAATCAGCAAAAGGCGATCATCTGTGATGATGGGTTTTGATTACACTTGCAAGATGCAATAGCACAAGATAACTAGACTGTACACTTGGCTGACAGCTTTTTATAACATTTCCCTGGTTGGAAAAATATTTCTAGTCTTACTTCAGCTTTGGGGCAGACCAAATTATTCAGTTGCTTCAATGCACCCACAAATCACATTTTCTCAGTGTTTGTTTCAAGCTGTGCTGTGTTGATTCTATCACAAACCAATATGAATGGAATGCCACAATCACACTTGCACAGAAAGGAAAGCTTGAGGCACTACGTCCTGGCACTGTCATACAGCACACAAGGGCAAGCGAGTCCTTGACTGCAGGAATCATCTTTGTTATTACTCTACTATTGTTATTTTAAAGACTGGTTTTTATTTAAGGACTAGTAATTATTATTTTAACATCACACCAAAAAACTTACTCAGAAGACAGTGTTTGCCACAAGAATGAACTTAAAAGAAATTAGAAGTACCATTTCAACTTGATCTTCCATTAAGGCAAAACTGAGCAGAACAGAGCTGAAGAGGTGGTGGCAGATCAGAATTGTCCAGGCACTAAAGAAAAGCAGAGTAAAATAATAACCCAGCAGCCAATTTAGTAGAAATGACAGGATAACCTTTTCTAGCTGTGAGGTTTCAAGTTTCATTAAGGTAGAAGCTCCCAGACCATTTCCAGTGGAGGTGCAGGTGTGGAGCCTGCAGCTGTTCCACAGACAGCTCTTTGGTCACACAGTGACACTCTGCTCACCAGGCTCCCTCAGGCTGACAAACTCAAAGACATACAACAAAAAACCATTACCAGTTGTGTTAATGATGTCACATTTGTCCATGAGCAAGCATCATTATTACAGAGAGGCCTCTGTGTCAAAGGATGCCCTCAGAGACACTAAGTCTTGCTAGAACAATCTCTGTTAGAACCAGGGCTCATCCTGCAGAGCTCTGCAGCATCCCCACGTGCAGCTGCTCCATTTGCTCCACAGGAAGCTCTCCCTGCAGCCACATGGATTAACTGTTCCTCTCCGGACACAGATCAGCCCTGCCCCATTCCTTCAGCACCAGCCTGACCAGTGCAAACAGCAACAAGTTTCCTCTTTAAACTGACACTGCAAGGCTCATGCAGTGCACTATCAATGCCTTTCTAGTTTTTTTTGAATCTTGAAGGAGCACACACAGTAAGATGTGCAAATGAAGGCCACAGAATTTTGGAGTGCCTAGTGTTGGAATGATGAATTATGTTTAATAACGTACAAAAAAAAAAATCAGATTGTTCTCAAACTCAGTTTTACCTTACAATGCTCTGGTCTGATACACAAATCTGCAAATTAGTCCTCTGAAAGAGTTATGTGGACACAAGATTTCTGTCTAAATAAAGACCCCTTCCCAAGCTGTTTTTCCTGCTTCTGTGGCTCAAGAAACCACCTGTTTAACAGGAAACAACAGATAATTAGCACATAACTGCAGCTGCTTGCATGTTGTCTGGCCTGTTTACATACCCTTGAAACTATTATGCCCAATTAGTAGTTGGGATTGTTTCTCCCTTCTAGCAATTAAGGGGGAACCATCTCTCGGAAAGTGTGGTCTCTCTTAGGCTTTCCATTGGGAATGCCACCTAGCCACCCTTAGGCCACTGCTATGAGGTAAAAAGCTGTGCCTTGATAAACCAGTTGCTGTTTTTCCCTGTAACTCGTAGTGTGCACTGGGCACATGCACTCCATTGTACAGACACTGCCTGCTGAGTGCACTCCATAGTTAACAACCTGAAAGCAACTCTAATTTAAATCACCCCAATATTATACGCACATTCTTCCTGAAGAAATGCAGAATACTTGTGAAATACTGCTTTTAGGAATCATGGTTTAAACCTCTAAAACACCTACACACCTAAAAAAAAAATCATAGCTTGTACAGTTTTACATTTTACTTCATGGCTACAGTAAAACAAAATGAATTATTTTGGTGCCAGATTAAATATTTTAACAGCAACATTTAAAGTATTATTTTGAATAGCACCAGAACATCAAAATACTTAATGCCATGGAGGAGCTGCCTTTTGCACAGAGCAGATAAGCAAAGACTGCACAACACTACATTAAACACTCAGATGTCCGTGTTCCTCAGACCAGTTGTACTTATCAGCTCTCTGGCATTTCTGGCTGAAAGTAGC